>NW_015150673.1:726253-732751 GCF_000732505.1 Cyprinodon variegatus | reverse complement strand
TAAATCAATCATCAAACCAGGTTTAATTCATTTTTTTTTTCATAAAAAAACAGACCTAAAAGGTTTTAACGATTGTCATGATCCTGGCACTGATGGCTGGCTTGATTGCTTATTCCACTCACCTGTTTAACTCTGGCCGGTTTCTCATTATTGCTTATCTCATCCACCTGTTTTTCAGCTCCTATATATGCTTCGTGTTTTGCAGCTACCAATGCCAGAATATTTATGCTGTTTGGTGTAACTCTAACGTTCTGTTTGTTGTTCTGATTATCTGATTCTGACCTGTTTCTGCCTTGTGGATACGTTTTGTTTTGCCTCTGTCTGCTCTGTTAATCTGCTCTGTTTTGGACTGATTCATGGATTCTACTGGCTTACCGAACTTTTCTTCTGACCTCGGCTTGGATTCCCCTTCTGTACCTCATCGGCTCTCTGATCTTCTGGTCTGTGAACTTGGTTCTACTATGGCTTCGGATATTCTCTTCAGTACTCTGTTGAACCTCTGCATCTGCTGGCATCAGCTCCATTCTTCACCCAGAGCATCAGGGGCGGCGCCCGCTTCAAGAGGTGGACAATCTCCACCATGGATTCATCTCCTTCTTCTGGGAACGGACTCTGAACCAGGTCCGTGACTATTTTCTCTTAGTTGTTATCAGCCTGTTATTAGTCACTGACCTTAGTTTCTGTTCCGTTTACCTGCATCAGCTGACGAGCAGCCGCCTGCTGAGTATTCAATAAAGACTTGTTTTGAACTAATCCAGATCTGTCTGCTTTGAATATTGGGTTCAAAATTTTGAGTTTATGACAAACGAATGTATGAAACAACAGGGTACAAATGAAACTGCCAAAGAGCAGAAACCCTGAACTTTTTAGACTTCTTTTCTTTTGTCATCTGTTGTGCTGAGGTGCAATCTAACACGGGTTGCATTTACTACTGTTTACTCCTTTAAGGCTTAGGTCTTTTGTTCATGATTCCAGTTATACAGCATATATGTGAGAAGGAGCAGAAAAACTCACTTGTAGTTAAAGAAATTTAAATCAAACTCTTTCCAAATCGTTTTTTTAGTTGTCAATTAAAGTCTTTCCAGAAACATAATTTAAACAAGATTTTATCATAACTGGAAAGTAAAACCCAGCAAATATTGCTAGAATGCATTGTTTCTAAATTGAGTTATTAGCTGCATAATTCCTTAAGCTAATTCTGTAAATACCCAAATAGCATCTGCCCCCCATGCTGCGCTTTTAGCTGATAACAGCAGCAGTAGCAGCTGTGATCTATCACATTCGTGATTTGATTCACAATGGTCAAGGTTTTCATGATTGACATGACAGTGGGGACAGTGCCCCCAGGAATGGCAGACTGGGGTAGTGGTTCCGCTTTATAAGAAGGGGTTGAACCTTTGCTTCAGGAGAAGGAGTTTAGTTTTCATACCATCAGTAGAACAGTGGACAAGCTCTACACCCCCCGGCAGGATATCTGACAGTTCATGGTTTGGCCAACTGGTCAACATGTGATTTTTGCACTTGGAGAAAGACTTTGGCCACGCCCCTCGTGGTGCCCTGTAAGGGGTGCTTCATGATCGGGAGTCCTAGGGGGTATTTGGTCTCTGCCGGCATTAAGTCGGACCTGTTGCGTTTGCATATTGGACAGGGCTGCCCGCTGTCACCGGTCCTTTTCCTAATCTTTATGGACAGGATTTCTAGTTGCAGCCAAATGCTGGTGGTGGTCCAGTTTGGGGACCAGCGGATATCATCCCTGTTTTTTGCGGATGACTTTGTGCTGCTGGCTTCTTCTTTCCAAGACATACAGCAAGCACAGGCAAGGTTTGCAGCCGAGTGTGAAGCAGTAAAATCAGCTCCTCTATGTCTGAGGCCATGGTTCTACACCTCAAAAAGGAGGCTTGTCCCCCTCAGGTTGGAGGAGAGTTCCTGCCTCAAGCAGAAGAGTTCAAGTATCTTGGGGTACCTTTCATGAACGAGGGGAGAATTCAGAGGGAGATTAAAAGATGGATTGGTGTGGCTAACATGAATACATGGATAACATGCATTATTGAGAAAGTGGTTTACGATCAACTGATGGCCTTTTGGAAGAGCATGATATTTTAGAGGTTTTCCAGCCTGCTTTTAAAACAATACATAGCACTGAATCGGCTCTTTAAAGGGTTTTTAATGATATTTTCTTAGCTACAGATTCTGGTGACTATGTGATTCTTGTTCTTTTGGACTTGACTGCAGCCTTTGATACGGTAGACCACAGACTTTAACTTTCTCGTCTGGCACAGTTGGTTGGCATACGGGATACGCCAATGGATTGGTTTAAATTATATTTATAAAACCAAACTTTCTGTGTCTCTCTTAGCAATTACAAGTCTTCCTCTGTTACCCTATTGTGTGGGATGCCATAGAGCTCAGTTTTGGGCACACTTCTCTTTGCCCTTTTTCTACTCCCGCTTGGCTCCAAAATGAGGAAGCATGGTGTCCATTTCCATTGTTATACTGGTGACAGCCAAATTCATATTCCCTTAAGCAAAAAAGATGGGAACTCTATTAGTGTGCTGTTAAATTGCCTCGACGACCTAAATACCTGGATGGCCCTTAACTTAAGACAGAGGTCATGGTTTTTAGCGGCACGGCTGAGGTTCCCTCCAATGAGCTAGGTTACCTAGCCCAGTATACGAAGTCAGTTATCACAAGGCTTGGTGTCAAAGTGGTTTCTGATCTATTCCAGAGCCGATTTGATTCGCTGCACCTTTATGCCCCCTCCCGTTCACGCTGGTCAGCCGATCAGCTGCTTCTTCAAGTTCCAAAAACTAAACGGAAGCTTATGGGCGATCGTATACTTTCTCTGTGACAGCTCCAAAAATGTGGAATGACCTTTAATTGTAAATTAAATTGTCAACGTCTTTGTCTGATTTTAAATCGCTCTTAAAAACTCATCTCTTTGCCTTGGCTTTCTAAACTGTGTAAGATGTTGATTTTAATCTGTGATACATTATTTTAAATTATTTTTATTTTATTATAGATTTGATGGTTCTGATTTTAAATTTGTCTTTTATGCGTGTATGTTTTTTGAGTATGTGTAATGGTGTTATGTTGTTTAACTGTACAGCACTTTGGTTCTTTGAGAAATTTTAAAGTGCTTTGTAAATAAAGTTGGATTGGATATTAGGAAAGAACAAGATACAAGCGCCTGAAATTAGCTTTTTATGTAGGGTGGCTGAGAACTCTCTTAATCATAGGGTAAGGAGCTTAGTCTTTCAGGAGAGACTCAGAGTAGAGCCATTTCTCCTCAACATCAAGAGGTGTCAGCTGAGGTGGCACAGAAGAAGTTTTCAGATTGTTCTGGACGCCTCCCTTTTCTAGGCATATCCCACCTGTAGGAGTCCTAGAGGACAAACCAGGACATGGTGGAAGATCTATGTCTCTCAGCTTGCCTGGGCGTGCCTTGGGCTTCTCTAAGAAGAGCTGGACAAGGTGTCTGCAGGGAGGTAGGTCTGGGAGACTCTGCTGAAGCTGCTGGCCCCTTTAAATGTGCATTACATTTGTGAGATATAACAAAATCCTTTACAATAAAAACCTTTCTTTTAAAAATAAAAAGGGGGAGTAAATATTTATTTCTAACATATACATTCCATAAAAAAGAAAAAGAAAAAGTTTATTATTCCGTAGATGTTGCCTAGAAACAGCAGGCTTCAGTTGAGCATCCATTCTCAAATGTAACTGTACTGTACAACCACGGAGCTCTATCCAGACCATGAAGGAGCAATGCAGAGGTTTCGAGGTTAGTTCCTTTTCAGTAGCACCTCAGCAGTATCTGAACAATAACATTTCCAGTCACTGACACTCTAACCTATGCTCTCTTGTGAGCTAACATGCATTAAATATAAGAACAAGGATTTACACAGACCATAAAATCAAGAGTCAACAGAGTAAGCTGCATACATAACTAAAGGTCCTTGGTTACACAAACCTATCCCAGCTATGATGTGTTTGGTCATAATCGGCTTGTGGTCTCAAAATCAAAAGTATTTCCTCAATTTCATTATATTTTATAGATTTGCCATCAGCACCTGACAAGCAAGTCTTTACATTTTTGTGAAGTAGATGTGACTCAGTTTTAGTCACTTGATGACTAAACTCTTGTAAAATACAGACAGATTACACGTGAAAGTTTCCACACGTATGGAAACATTCCTACTCACAAAAGCAATTTTTCTTTGTTTCTAGAAAAAAGGCCTCTGTAATTTCAATTGCATTTTTTTTTTGCACGTGAGTTCATGTGTACGTGTCCATGTGACCTGACCAGACATCCAACACGTGTTTGTAGGAGAACTTAGGGAGTTGACGTGAAGGGTTAAGGGAGAGTATACCCACATTATTAAACATCCTCATAAATTTGTGGCTCCTGTAGTATTTATATCTGCTTTTGTGATTTAGGTTGATAGGCATGTCGAAACGTAACTGGCCTTCCATGCTGTGCCTTAGCGCTTTTTTTCTACAACATATAGGGGAGACATATGGGTCAGGGGTGAAGCTGGTCGCATGACAACGGGTTGACAGTCTTAGTTGCTAAGGGGATAGGTGACAGGGTGGTACGGACACATGGTGACGGGGTGATGGCATGAGGTGACAGAAAAGTTACCAGGTGAAGACGGAGGTGATTGACAGCAACTGACCAACTCGGCAGCATCTTACTTTCTACCTCTTCTACTTTGTCCGTCTTTCTCACTGTCATCTGTCCCCCATCTTGACCCACTTCCACCCCTCAGATACCCGCCATTCTGTCACACCTTTGCACTTTTTCAACCAGGCTTCAACAACAAATGAGAGTTGACTTTTTTGCTTGGTTGTTTCCTGCAGACAAAAACAAATTCAAACATCTAACTTGTTATGCATGTGCAATTATGCATGGGATAACTTTTTAATTTACAGATACTGTGGGCACAGTATAGGGAAAGGAAAAAAAAACTTCTCGCCCTTTGAACTTTTTCACATCTTATCACCTCACTAAACTACAAACTTTAATTAATTTTATTATAATTTTTTTATCTTATTTGATAGACAAACAAAAAGAACTGCATCATATAGAAGTCAAACAAAATATGGCTTTTACTTTTGTGCAAACTGATCCAGTACCATCTAGAACCACCTTTCACTGCAGTTGCATCCCTTTCTATTTCTTTGGCAAATGTTTCTACAGGGGTAGACACATAACCTAAAATAAAGTTTGCACATGTAGAATTCAAAAGTTGTTGTTTTTTTTATTTTTTATTATGCTTTGTGAAATATTTCAAGAAGTCATATAAGACAAAAATATTTAAGTCCTTACAAATTTCGGTTTGGACTTTGACTGGGCCATTCTATCATATGAAAATGTTTTGATCTGAACTATTCCAATATAGTTCTGGCTAAATTTAATGTGTCATTATCCTTATGAAAGTTTAACTTAAAGTTCAAGTTTTTCAGTTAAAAATTTTTTGAATTAGTGTACTTTTCTAACCGGTCCAAATCCTTTTTTCCACCTTAAATATATGTGTTTGTGAGTATGTGATGTATGAGTGTATGTGTTTCACAGTAATTAAAATCCTTCCTGTTTGCTCCCTTAACTGTGAGTCACAGCCATGATGCGGTGAAAAAAGCCAAAGTGGAGGCTCCATACTGCTGCTGGCAGAAACCAGTGGGAGGAAATGAAAGGTACTCCCCTTATTTCATACACCAGCAACCACACATACTGACTCAGCAGCCAGCCAGCGTTTGTATGTGTGTATCTGAGTGTGTGTACCTAAAGCTTGTGAGTGCTTGCATGTTGTGCTGCTATGAAGTGATCCTCATTTTTTTTTTTTTTCTGAGGATAACTGCATTGTTACATGAAGTATTTGAGTCCATATTTGCACAGTCTGCAGCAGAGCAGTGCGTTCTCACAGTATTGGGGAGATATTATTTTGTGGCAAGTGCAGGAAGAGATTTGACCTGTCTTGCCTCATACACACACCAAACATCTTGTTCATAGCAGCTCCTGCTGATCAGGGAGGTGAGAGAGAGAGAGAGACATAATGGCAGCACTCATTGACCGGGTTAATAAGTATTCCGTTTTGGTCTGAGGCACTGATGCTCTCTACCTTCTAATACACTGCATGTGTGTTTCTGTCTTCAAAGCTCCGGGCTGACCTCATGTCTGCTTCACACAGCTTTTGTAAACTAATGAATGACAGGGGCCAGGGAATCTGCTCTGTGACTGAAACAGGCCAGTGCTGTGTGTGGGAGTGTGTGTTTGTCTGTGCATTTGCACATATATAACTCATTTCTCTTCCAACACTCCCATCTCATCAACCTTGTTGTTGAGACCACTTAAGTGTTTGCACAAAGAGATTTCAGTGGACCGATGTGTAGATGTACAGTGGACAAAAAGCTGTCACTTAATCACATTGTTGTGGTTTTGTCCTGTTTCACGCCTCGCACTCTCTGTTTGTGTCATATTTTTTTTTAAACAACCAAAAATTG
>NW_015150673.1:699053-725673 GCF_000732505.1 Cyprinodon variegatus | reverse complement strand
ATCCATCCATCCATCCATCCATCCATCCATCCATCCATCCATCCATCCATCCATCCATCCATCCATCCATCCATCCATCCATCCATCCATCGTCTCCACTGTTTTAGTAAAAAACCTGATTTTAAAAAAATTCATTCAGTATTTAGAAAAGAATTTAGAAGACATTTTGAAAATATACTGATATCAGAAAGACATACTATGTTTATTTTGTTTTCAATCTCTTTTTTTATTTTAGAAATGGCTGTTAAAACATAATATAAAAACCTGTTTTATTGTGCTGTTGTTTTATTACTGTGGGATCTATCTTTTAAATATGTCTTATGGTAAAATGTTATAGCTTAAAATCACTCCCATCTCTTCTGCTATTTAAAACTGTTGCTTCAGGTTCACGCAGCCAGGGAACTATCTGGTGTCATGACTTGTCCAGCTGGCTTGCTCCTTAGAGCCGGAGGAGAGCACTAATGCACAAGGGACGTAAGCCATCAGTGTCAAAGGAGGGACAGAGCAGCCCATGCCATGTCCCATTGCCACGTGTTATTTGTTTGCAGGAAGGTGCCATTTGGATGTGTCTTTGTGTGTGTTGCGGGGAGATACTCCTTACTGAGTGTGTTACACAAGATGACAGCCTGATGAGAGCACCTGACTGAAACTTCCTGGCATTGGCGGATGCCAAAAGCAGTTTTTTGCAAAGGTCTAAGTACATGCAGCCTTTAGCGCACAGCCATGAATCAAGAGTTCATGTGATCTGCTCTCTAATTGTCATGTTTAGGTCTGTTTAAAAGGAAGAGATGGAAAATTCCAAGCCTTGGAGGTCATGCACTTATACTACCAGACCGTCTTTTGTTTGCTCATGGTAGACAGAAAAACGTAACTGTCTATGTTTACATAATTTTATAGCTTTTTTATGTCACGCACCAAAAAGAAAAACAAATCCTGCCTTTAAGTTAGTTGAAGATTTATGTCATGTTTGGACAAGTCTAAGCAATCTATCTTTGTAGAGGGTCTTAATTTCCATAAAACCTAACCTAATTTGTTTAAAATGATAACTAAGTGGTCTTTCTTTGTATTTTACTGTGTGACACAGGAGGATGTGATTTGTTTTTGTATGTATGCATGAAGCAGGACTCTTTTGTTTCTTCCAGGCTTATTCCAGTAATCATACTTGTTAGAGCCCCTGTCATAGTGAGACACCTCACAATTACTAATCTGCATTATGTTGAGATGTTTATTATTCCCACAACCCAATACAGAAGCATGGACTCAAATTACAGGCTTAGAGTTACACGGTGAGAACTTATTTATTGTGGCACCTTCTCTTTCTCTGCTGGTGTCAGTGGACTACAAAACCTAATTAGTGCTTTCAGCTCGACACCCATTAGCTGAAACCCGATACTTGCCCTAGTGCAGAAAAATAATTATGACATTCCTCTTATAAATCATTGGTTAGATCCTGAACCTCTTTCAATGGAAATATGATTTCCCACTACAAATTGTCTGACCTGTTTTATGTTCTCCAACACATAATTAAAGCAGTGGCGTGTGAGAGGAAGTAATTTTGTTCAAAGGCTTTTGGCAGCAGCAGAAGCATTGCTATGTCTTTTCTGCTTGTTTAGAGCGCAGCTACTGGCAGACCTGGACATGTGAGCTGCGTAATGGATTAGGAACAACACCAGCAACATGTGTGAAAGACCTGCGTTTGTCAGACAGCCAAGAGACATGGGAAATGAAATACATCACGGAGCAGCAGAGGTGATATGGGGGTCATCAGATACAGCAAGGGCCACTGGCACGCCACTTTTGAGCTTGGAGAAAATGCGTTTACACATTGGGGTTGCAGGGGCAAAACAAGCTCACTTCAGTCTCCTGGGGAGGATGCCTTCTAACCACAAGCAGCCATGCGTGACCTAGTGAGTTCAGCCTTGCTGAATGAAGTGGAAAAAAAATGTCCTGCGAAAACCTACATATTCTCTTTGTGTTTTAGGGCATTTGAAAGCTTTATTGAAAATGAATCTATCTATCTATCTATCTATCTATCTATCTATCTATCTATCTATCTATCTATCTATCTATCTATCTATCTATCTATCTATCTGACTATCTGTCTATCAGTCTTAAACACAGGCACACTATGTTTATCCCTACTTATCATTGCATCTGATGGGCTAATCTCTCTCAAACTTGTAATCCTGAAATTGGAACATTAGTTTGAAGTGTCTTTAGCTGTGTCCTTCCCTTCAGAGAAAGGTTGGACTATACCTATAAGCCTGTATGTCTGGGTGTGTGTTTTCTGCATTCTGCACCAACCTACCCAAATACTTAGCTGCCTTGGAGCTCTGCAAAGGTCATAGTGCAAATCTTTAAGTAATCTGCTAATCCAATTGGTTTGTCGTGTTCAGATGATCTGAGAGTCTACAACACACCCAACTTCTGTCCAGGCACTCGACACATACACCCACCTACACCGACATACACTATTCTCCCAATGACAGTGTTTGACTCTATGACACCGACCTGGTTTGATTCTGCTTAGGCTTGAGGCAGTTTAGTGAAGATGACTCCTGTGGGAGAATTGGCGATTCTTTAAACCACTTGGGTCACATTCTAAAGACTGCTATTCTCAAGCTTTTATTAGCTTTGTGCGATGCGATAAGAAGGGGCCAACTGATGCATGTATCACACATATAATTGTTTCCATCTGCTTTTTCAGGTTGATTTGAATCCAACAATTCACTGGATAGATGCTGTTCCTTCAAGAACTTTAATTTGTAGTGCATCAGAATAATTCAATGCCAGTAAATGGAAAGTAAGTGAAGATTCATTATGTCTAGCATTGTTAGCTGATTTACCAAAGAAGTTTTACATTATTATTTGTTTTATTTTGTTTGGTTGGTTTTCATTTCAACCTAAATGTAAACGATATATCATACCAGCCTTTGTGTGACATTTACAGATAGAACGAGATATTTATATTCAGTCTTTATAAGAATTGATTTTAAAGTTGTCTGCTTTTCTTCATTCATCAATATTTAAAGATAGAAATATCTGTGAACAAATCCGTCAGTAGTGTCTGTCATCTGATGGGTGTCCTGACTAGCTTTCTCACTGTGTGGTGTGGAGGCTGCAGCATCTCAGACCTGAAGAAAGTGAGAAGAGTAGAGAGAACAGCAAAGAGAATCATCGGGGCTCCTCTTCCCTCCATAAAAGACATTTCATCTCAGCGCTGGGTGTCCCGAGCCGGTAACATCCCAATCCCATCACACCCCCAACATGGACTGTTCTCCCTGCTCCCCTTTGGGAAGAGGCTTTGCAGCATTCAATCCAGGTCCAGCAGATTCCGAAACAGCTTCTTCCCCACTGCCATCAGACTGCTGAACTGTTGAAAAAAACTCTAAATCATGTCACTGACTCTGCATCATGCTGATATCACCAATCCAAAATTCTGCATATTTGCAACATACATATTTAACACTCTGAGCTTCTGTATCAATGTGTTTTTTGCACCAATATTTTTTCTCTTTACATTTGATCACTGCTGCAAAAGCTGTACAAAGCGAAATTTCATTTTATATACACTCTGTATATACTACTGTGTATACAAAATGACAATAAAAGTTGTCTGAGTCAAAGATGTACTTGTGTAAGTCATCAGTTATTTTCCCTAATACTTTAGTTCCTTCCTTTAATTTTCCAAGCTCAGTTTGAGGCAAATATTATGAAATAACTGAGGAACATCTAAATTTGATATACATTTATGGAAAACATTATTTCATTCTAACATTTAAGAGAAAATGGAACAATTTAGTCCGATTTAATGTCAGACAGTGAGAAAAAAGTTTCTTGTCTTTACATACACCATATGTAAATATCTAGTTTAAACGTTAGCTGTACTTAATCAAGAAAGACCTTCTCCAAACGGTCTTATCCTGTGCTAACTAACAAGCCATACTGTATAAAAGGAATGTATGGAAAACATGTGGTTCCCATGCAAACGACAGATAACAGCCTCATCAGAGCTTCCCTTTGAGCGCATGTCTCTGAAACGCAAAGGCTTAGCATGGGGACTGGATCCCATTTCCCAGGCCGAAGTAGGACCTGAGGGCAGTGTGTGGAAACTGAACTAATTGCAGGATATTGGTCCTTGGATGATTAGAGGAAGACATGGAATGCCTGGTCTGTGATACAAGCAGACCAAGGTGAGACTAATGACAGATGCATTTTTGTAAATGTCGAATAAATAAGGCTCTATCCTGCAGCATATGGCTGCAACACTATAGCAAGAAATAAATACATCTACAGCTAATCTCTAAGATAGTGTTTTAAAGCATGGCTTAGATTTATATCAAGTTATTTTCCGCCTTATAATACTTGCATAATAATGCATATCGGGCATCATAAGGGTTTTCTTGAGGGATATATGTATTTCTCAAAAAAGTTAAGAATTAATTCTTCATAGTTAGAATGTTCTTAAATACATATAAGGATATTCTAAGTATTAAAGGTATTTAGAATAAAGTCAAACTTACTTTTTTGACATAAAAAAATTTTTTTATTGTTACCAGTCACAAGGCTTTTAAGTACCTTTGTAGTTTTTGCTGTTTAGTGCCCAACCTTTTACAGTATAAAATGTCCCAAAGTAGACAGACGTTTTACACTAAACACTTTATAATAATTTAGTACCTGGTTATAGATTTAATTATTTGTATTTTCTATTGTTGTACATTTTACAGTCTTTTAATGCATTGCATGGAGGTTTCCAATATTCCTCCAGCCAATGGGTTTAGGAATAGTTCTAATTTGTTCTATTAGGTATTACAAAACCAGATTAGACAGTGAATCAGTTGGAATGAAAGTGAGGATGTTGGAAGAGATAAGATGCAGAATTTCTAGAAAATTCGGAAAACGGCAGTTTTAATGTCCTAAATATTTGGATTCTTATACCGTTTGGCAGAAGCTGTTGTTAAAAATACAATGAATCAGTTTACAAGACCATTTTGGCTAAATGTAAGCCCTCTTTGGTCCTAACTGACTGCTAGTGTAAATCTGCATAATTAATCCACATATTTAATCATATCTTAAACATAAATATAAAATGAACAACATGTTTTTTGTAAATGAAAGAGAAAAACACATGCATATCTTCAACACTCACAAAAAAGAGAAAAAAAGACATACCGACTGATAAAGATAAGAATTTTAAATGAAATTAAGGAAATGACAGACAGTCCTCTGCATCCTCTTCATCATACTGTTGTAATACAGTACCCAGGCTTCTTCAGATGCGCTGTAGGACATGCAAACTATTTAAAAACCCAGTTGGCGGTTATTTTAGTATTAAATCAGTTCTGTTTTATTAAAAAAAGCTGCAATGGGAGAACTTGGTGAATGTTGCCAACAACTACCTTGTATTTGCTACTAGGCTAACCAATGCACTACCTTATTCACATTTTATCCTTTTTAGGGTTACAGTTGTACTGAAGCACCTATGTATATTGCTATATTGCATATATTGGGCTATTATCTAATTCCTTATATGCAAATGAGAATGTGTTGACATTTGGGTCAAGGAGTTAACAACCACAAATATCAACACTGCAAACTAAATATTCTAAGTTTATAGTTGCTTAAAATCAGGAGAAAAGCTACAGTTATATCGAAGTGTTGCTATAACAATTTTTATTCTTCTGCAGATAGAGTCCAAATTGTTGCATCATACTGTATATTTACAATGTCTTGATTTCACCGGTTTTCAAGTGTCCCAGAGTAATGCATTAAAGTTCTGAATGGAATAGCTTTTTTATAGAGATGTTTAATCAGGTCAAGTTTTTTTTTTTCAACAGCACATAATGTAGCTAAACAGAATACAACTTTTAAGAAAATATGGCAATTTCAAAACTGCAGAAAATCAACTTATTTAAGTTAATATCACTTATAAAAGATAGTCTGAAGCCTTAATCAGAACATCAGAGCTAAAATGACTGACTTTTAAAAATCTATAACTTTTTCATTAATAATGCAAAAAATACCATTGTTAGTTTTAGCCCTTTAGTAAAGATGCTCCACATTAAAAGCAACATGATACAGGTGGCCGCAGTCCACAGCTGTGCTTTACTCAGTTGTTTGTGTCCAGAAATGTTGGCCGTCTTGGGCAGAGGGCATTTTGGAAGCAGTGAAGTGTTGCAGCCCCTCTATGCAGACATCAGGCCTTTGATTCTGTGTCTGTGTTCAGCCGTCGCCTTTGTTTGCTGTGTTTGTTTGATGTTACTTTCGCAGAAAGAGACAGACACCATTGAGCAGTGGCAGTGCTGTTCTGCTGCGTGCCATTCACGCCTGCTGTAGAGCGCTGAGAGTCAAACACAACGAGGTTGGGTCATTGTTTACCAGTGGAACTAATCACCCTCATGGCACCTCCATAAACCCCCTCCCTGTTGACAGTGATTGGAGTGTACCTATGTGTGACCATGGACAATGCAAATGTGCCAAAGGCAAATAGAATAGGGGTGCACTGAGGCAATATTTAGCTTGGCCAGATGGCCAGTCGCATGCAGCAGGCATCTTGGGTCTTCACATCTGCTCCTTGTGATGTGCCAGCAGAGTGTCTTAGCTTTATGCAGCAGGGCTTTCCTCTCCACCCAGTTTTGTTCTACATACTTACACAGTTAGCCTTTTGTTTTCACTTCAACAGAGGCAGGGTGCTCCTACTTTTGAGTGACCTTTAGGGCCCTGAAAAAAAAAAATAACAACAGAAAAAACAACTCCTCTAATTTCTTTATTTCCTACTACCGGAATATGATCAGATTCCATCTTGTGGTGTGGTCCTGTTGCATCACCACTCTACACACAGAAGCTTGCTTTTGCAGCTGTATAATATAAATTCTCTCCAAATATTTCAGTGCAGATGGTTTATTTTTACAAACAATATACAGGGCCACATTCCTACTAAGCTTGATTCCCACCCGTTTAATGTCTGCCTAACTAGACAGCCTCTTTTTGAAGAGCAGAAATACAAGCAGGGTGCACACAGATGGTCCAGTGGCACTGCTGTCATACAAATAGGCTTTAGTGAAAAAGATATATAGCCTACACATGTAAATATAAAATATATGGATACATATTCCATTCATCTTTGAATTACTGTTGAGGAGCCATGCCAGTTTAAACATTTTTTTTTTTTTTTAAAGGAGAATGATAGACATTAGATCGCTTATTTTGAACAACATACTCTGTTTTTTATAAACCATACATTTCTTTTTGGACCCTCCTTTCACGAAACATTAAAAGGCAAAAAATGCTATTTTATATCCAATAAATATAAATACTGTGATTTTGAACTGACCGTTATTCAGATAATCATTTCATGTTTCATTTTTTTGTTTCATAACTACAGTGAAAGCTGCTGTTGCTTTCAAACCTCTTATCTATAAAAGCTGAAGATTTATGCTTTAAACATAAAAAAAATGAATTATATGTAAAAGGGTTGATCCAATTTAGCCTCCACTGACAGCAAATGTTCTGACTTTCTGTTTATTTTTGGTCTAATTGCCAATAGTTGTTCTCGTACAAAGCCATATTAGAGCTAGAGATTTAACTCACCGGTTTCTTTTTTATGGTGAGAGTAATAAGGACAGTTTTCCAATCATTACATTTTTAATTTTAAGGCATCTTTTTGGTATTTTTTTATTTGCTTCTTTCATTGTTTTATTTACTTTTTTAGGTATTTCTTAACAGACTACAATGACTCATGATGTCAATCAGAAAATAAATATGATATATTCTTAAAGCTATAATATATGATCCTAAGAGACTTGAACCTTATTTAACAACTTCCAAAGATTTGATTGCTGTAAATTTTATATTAGTTAATTTTTTTTTCTTTTTTTTTTTTTTTTTTGGGGGGGGGGGGTCTACAGGTTCCTAGGCACCGCTTTCAATCTACCTTTACTCAGGCCCTGCTGTCACTTTCGCCACCTATCCTCTGCTCCCTTCCAGGCCCCAAGCTCTGCAGTCCTATAAAGAATCCTAACAACAGAAAAGAAAGAGCCAGTGCCACTTGGACGGGATTACATCCTAGTAAGAGTCTTCAGTCCTCTTGGCCGGCCGCCCCTTAACCCTCCCCTTCCCTGATTAGAACATGAGCAGGGAAAGGCTGGCTGGACACAGAAAAAGGGCCCACACATGTCCAATGAAGTGTTTCACTGTTGTATGGAGAAGGTTATGTCTTATCAGTAATCCTGTCTGTTCAGTAATTGTGAAGACTGATTTAGTAGTACATAAACAGACTGAAAGGGATAGGTTGGGTTCTTTAAAGTAGGGCCCTATTGAAAAGTTAGTATTTGACCCATTTGAAAAATTGCTCTTAAAAATCTAAGTTTGGAAACATAGTAAAGAAATTTCAGTAATACACCAAAAGTAAAAGCAAATGCGTAATGCCAGAAATTTCTGTCTTAAAAAAAAAAAAGACAGATTTTCATATGACTTCTGTTTTACAAAGTGATGCAGACTTAGACTTAGACTCAACTTTATTTATTCCTTGGGATTACTCCTTCTGTGAAATTCTGATTCCTGTAGCTTATATAGAGTAGAAAGAGTTAAACCAAGATGCCATTAAAGATAAAAATGCTACAGACAATATAAAAAGAGTGTAGCACAAAAACGCATACAAAAAGTACTGCACAGATGTACTGACTTTAAAATGAGTAAAAAAAAATCACGCAGGCTACACAGTAGTTAGTGTTGCACAGTGAGAGAGTAGAATAAATGTTTTGCATAACATGTCCAAAGAGGGGGTGCATAAACAAAAGTTAATAGAAAGATTAATGGAAGAGTATATTATACAACAATTCTAATGCACCAAAGTAAATAATTTATTTAATCATTATATTGCATCATTTTTTATTCACATATATTTCACATGGACTTATACTATAACTGTTTATGGTGTAATAGAAAAGATTTTGCCTTCTGCCTGAGATTGTTTTTTTTTTTTTTTTTTTTTTTTTTTTTTCGTTTTTTTACCAGATTAGAGTTGTCTCAGTGTGGCAGAAATCTGCTTTCAAACTTAACATTAGCTCGTTGGTTTTTTGAATAGAGGTTCTAGCTGCAGGTAAAATACTATCTGCACATAATGTATCAACAGAACCTTAATTCAACAAATGTTAATCATCCATTTAAGACAAAAAAAAGGAATCCATTAATCACAATGCCAAATCTAGAAAATGTTATTTTAGTCTGAAAAGAATTAGCTGTCTTTGTTCAAGAAGACACCTGATATTCAATCCCTGTATTGGTATAAGCATCAAATCTTTACATTTCACAGTCGAATGTGTTTTATGTGTCGAGTGTGATTATTAATGTTTATTTTTTTAACTTACTATTGATGCATTTTTTGCCTTTGTTGCTCATGTCCTTAGACTTTTAGACTTACTTAGACAAACTTTATGTGACAGAGTGTAGACAGAGTGAATACAAAACGAAATTTAGTTTTGTGCAGCTTTCATGACATTTCCTTTTCTTAAAGTGCAGCAGTGATCAAGTGGCATTGGCTCATTTAATTCTTATGCATGCTATTAAAACATGCAATAGTATAGTGATGTTAAAATCAGAACCATCAGCAAGTGTGCTTCAATATAGGAGGCAATAACATCTCAATGAAGAAAACTGTTGAGACAAAGTGTTTTCCTCTAATCTATTTAAAAATTCAGGATGTTATGAATTACTTATATTTTTTATTCTCTTCTGGTTTTTTAGAGAAAATTTGTGACCAAACAGCCTTATTATGACAAATAAGACACGTGAAGTAAGACGGTGAAGTTTTAAAAATAACAAAACAAAAAAAAGTTAAATTTCCTTAATTAAAAAAATGGAAAACTCATTTTAAAAATAAATGTAACTTAATATCATCATTTGGACTTGGGTCAACTGGAATGTATGAAAATGAATAGAAATCTGTCTGGATTAATTGATTAATCTTGCAACTTCAGACAACATGTGCTGTAAATTAGTGCTATATATGGTAAATAAACTGAACAACATTTAAATCATAATTAGGTTATGTCAATTCACAAGGGATTTTTTTTTTCATCTTCAGTCCTAAAACAGAAAAGAGTATTCACACACAGGTGGAAATATACAAAGCCATGGCCACATGACCAGAGTTATCAGGAAAAGATTTATATTATTTAGAAGCAGCCATTATACCAGCAGTAACTCTGGAGGAGCTACAAAAATCCTCAGCTCAGGTGAGAGAATCTTTTGGCAAGCAAGCTATATTATTTTCACTTCAAATTGTTCCCCCTAATAGAAAAGCAGCAGAAAAAAGGCAAATGTTGGAAGACAGCCATGGGAAGTCCTAATTGCATTTTGTCCATGTAGGGAACACAGCACAGATGCTGAAAAAGCTGTTCTGGTCAGATATAACTCTTATTACCCAGATGTCACTTTTTGATTTATGCTAAACGTTTGAGTGAGGAAACTAATGTTACAAAGCCCTAAAAAATAGCATCTCCACCATGAAATATATTGTAAATATTACGCTTAGGGGTTGCCTTTATGGAGTTGGGACAAGAAGGTGAGAAGATATGATTGTAAAAAGGGAGATAAATGCAGGTTGATCCTGGAATAATACCTGTCAGAGGCAAAAGACTCAAGACTGTGCCTAAGATTTCCCTTTTTGCCAGGACAATTATCCCAACCATCCATAAGCATGTATCTTCAAAATATGACCATATGTATTAAAATGCTTCTTTTATATTGTCCTCATTGTATGCAGCTTAATCAGAATTTGAATGTTTATATTTCATGTGAAAAATGATTTATGGAAGGGAATGTATCTGTTTGTGGTATACCATTCCTGGGGATGACCGACGGCTCCTGTGATCCCTTCCCTATTTAAATACCACCTGAGCCCCATAGCCCCTGCAGCAGTGGTATACAGGGTCAGGTAGCAGGTGGACGAAAACCAGTAGCTCCTGAGTAAATGATGCATGCCCCAGGATCAATGAATAAGAGGTAATGTGCCACTAAGGAAAGGCCACCAACATACATAGCTACCATCCTTGCTGAGCGGTATACTGGTGTTTTGTGTCCTCTGATTAAGTGACCATCATGTCTATATTATTTACTTATTTCCTTTTCATACTGCAGCAAGAGATTAATTTTTTTAATTGCCGTTTTAGCTTTTACAAGCAAGACTTTAAAGCATTTATTTTTCTGAGCACTCATGTCTACGCAACAAATTTAGAGCTAAGTAGGAAAAAGGGGTTTCCGGCTTTCCCTGGATGTTCCAGCGTTCTCTGGAGCCAGGGAGGCAGCTGCTTGCTCACACAGCCAGAGCTCCCCTCTGCCAGGCCCTGCAGCTTTTTTCTCCTCCATGCTACTCTGAAGCTGAACTGGGGACAGAGAAGGTCTGGAACTGCTTCTTCTGGTACATCTAAGCCAGGGTAGCAGCCACCAAGCCAACTCGTCACCCAGCCAGGCAAGCCCACTCCCCAGCCCTCAGCTTGGCCCCTTTGTGGTGCTTGACTGCTCAGTAATTGAACCCTTGCTCTTGGGATATATTTAATCACCATAACAAGAAATTGCTGTGAATAAAAACGATCTTTTAAACTCTGTTTTATGCATGGGTTTATAGTACAAGAGCTTTTGACTGTGTATGCATCTGTGTGTTTCTGCTCTCATGTCCTTGCAAGGAGTAACAGAATATCAAAAGAAACTATGTCCTTTTGTCTTCCTTGCTACCTTAACTCCACTCCCAAACACAACCGCCGGCAAACAAATTTCATTACAACCCTAAACTGCACAGTTTTAGAGCCTTCTAATTATTCTTCTCTCAGATGTGGTCATGTTGAGAAAGGTTGTAAATCAACAGAAGCAGGAGTGCCAACCCTAGAGCTGTGAGGAAACTGGAAACAAATGATCTCTCTCTTCCCCTGCTCCCTCTGTCTCCCCTCCTCGCTCTCAACACCTAATGCAGAGTTCCATTTTCCTGACAACGGAACTCAGATTTGGGAATAATGTCACTTTTAACTTTGCTAATTTACAGTTGCAAGTTGCAAAAAAAAAAGGTTAATTCAGTCTCTTTTTGTGTATCTGTTAGTCTATTAAATTCAACAGACAATAGTAGCTGGTGTTAACATGCTTACTAAGCTTTTTATTAACTCAAGTAACACTGGTAGTGAGGAGAGGTTTGAAGCTACAACAAGCAAAATCTAAATACAGAGAAGTCTTTTTTTTACTGCAATTACAAACACATTTTGACAAAGTTACAGTTTAACGATGGGCCCCAAAGAATCCTTGACCTCCCTTGTTCTCTCAGAAAACGAATTAATGAGAATATTGGTAGATATTCTTTGTGGGCATAACTCTTATGACCTTTGACCTTATCTTGGCGGAGCCATGGCTTAGTTTAGATTCATTTACTTTAAATAAAAAGAAGTTAGTTAAATGGTTAAAGGAATCTGATCAGGATACTTCATAGGTTCCTCTCTTTGGAGGTTTTCCATGGAACACCCATATTACTCTATCTAGAGTCAGGAAAAGGTTATTAGAACATTTGTGTTTTCACTGCTGTCTCCTTTTGACGCTATGTTACATGAATAACGAATCAAATGTTTAGGTTATTGGACCTTATCATTTAGACTTAGATTTAGACAACATTTATTGTCATTTTGTATAGATGGAACGTATACAAAACAAAATGTCATTTTGTCCAGCTTTCATGACATTTTCATTGCATAAAGTGCAGCAGTGATCAAATGTAATCAGTGTGGGAGAAAAAAACATGGTGCAAAAAAATGCATTGATGCGGAAGTTCAGAGCATTAAATGTATATGGTGCAAATATGCAGTGTTTTGGTTGGGTGTTGTCAGTGTGGTGCAGAGTCTGACATGATTCTGTCATGTTCGGATTAAGGTGTCTAACCCACATGCAGAACACTCGGAGGCAGAAGAAAAGTTCAAAGATTTATTTACAATAAATGTACAAAGTTTGATCAGATCCAGGAGGGGACTTGACTGGTCACGAGTGGGTTCACTGCTGTTCAGGAGTGGAGCAGAGCTGCAGAGGGGGGGAACCTTGAGGGTCCAGAGGTTGTCGGCAGGCTGAGGGCAGAGGCAGAGGCAGAGCTTACAGAGTGCAGGCAGATCACAGATTGAGTTTCCTTCCAGTAATCTTCTGAGAGCGGGCAGGCAGGTACTTGACAGAGACAGCTCTCCAGAGTTCTACTGAGAACGAGCAGACAGATCACCGGCAGAGAAACTCTCCAGAGTTTCAGGTATTCAGGCAGGATCAACCTGGGAAGCAGAGAGGAGAAAACGGGATCAGGTTTGGTTCACCAAAGTCAGAGATCACAGACAGGCAGGTTGGCTCAGGCTTGCTAACCATTACTGGCAAACACTCTGGCACTGGAGTGAAGCCCTCCGCCTCCTTAAGTACAGATCTCCTGATGAGCAGATGGGAGACAGGTGGTGTGGTCGGCTCAGGCTCCAGGAGATCTCGTACGCCCTCTGGTGGAGAAAGTGGACAAACCTCCAGATCCCAACAGATTTAGGGTTTTCTCAACAGTTCAGCTGTCTGATGGCAGTGGGGAGGAAGCTGTTTTGGAATCTGCTGGACCTGCAGCGGATGCTGCGAAGCCTCTTCCCAGAGGCCAGCAGGGAGAACAGTCCATGGTGAGGGTGTGAGGGGTCATTGATAATATTACGGGCTCAGGACATGCAGAGCTGGGATAAAATGTCTTTTATGGAGGCATTTAAAGGTCATTTGTTGTGTTTTTTTTAAGACTTTCATAGTCAATAGGAATACATATAATGGCTTCAAAGCGAAGCCACCTCTCTTCTTCTGGGTGCCTCCCATTTCATGACCTCCCCAATACATATCGTCTCTTAAGGCGATATGATAGGCTAAACAAAGTCCGAGACCTCTTACGGTTAATAATATTTTTGTTTCTCAACTAATACATTTGCTAAGAAAGAACAGTTCCTGTCCCTTTGCAGATTAGTTTCTAAAAGAATCACTTTGCACTCTCCTAACACTTTCATACGTAGCAAGATGGCTGCTAGTTTTAACATTGATTGAGCAAAATACCACTTTGTACATGATGACAGAATTGCATTATGACAAAGGAAAAATCCTAAGAAGTAGATTCTGCACAATAGAGGCATTTTATTTTAATTATTTATTTCATGTTTATATATAAAAAGAGATTAATTTCGGTTGTGGCTTAATTTTGTGGGACTTAAATAAATAAATGCACTTGCTGTAAAAAAAAAATTACATCAGTGCCTTAAGTATTTTTGAAGAAAATAAATATTACATCTTGGATTTCTGTGTTTTCTGTTGTGCATGACCTAAAAAACAGCCTAAATAGGGAAATTTCAACTTACTAAACCAAAACGTGTACGTTTTTATTCTGCTTCACACACTGCTTCACACACTCCCACACTGGTGGGATTGCCACAGGACAGCTGGGTCTTACCTGGGACCAGGTCTGTCTGCTTTGCAGTCCCTGACTGTCTGTAATCAGCTTCTTGAAATGTTCCAGCTAGTAATTGCTCAGTATAGCCCCAAGATAGCAATCAAAGAGATGCTAAGCTCTGTGGTCTCCCTCCTTCCCTGTCTCTTTCCTCCTTATTTTTTCTATGTGGAAGACTACATCCTTTTTTTGAGCGACTGTAGAAGAAAAGTATCCAGCATCTGTTTTTTAGTGATCAAGGGGGAAAAAATCAATTCAAATTGAGGTAATGGTAAAATTGATATTGCTTTGAAGAATGCCCCCTCTCTCTCCTCTTTCCAGTCTCTGCCCTGGTTGCATTTTTCCAAATTCTCTGTTCTCTTATCTTTCAACAATTACAAGAGCAGTCTAATGGTCCTTTTAAGTTGCCTGCCAGCTGTATTTGCAAAAACATAATGTCTTCTTCTTCATCTGTGGGCAAGTGTTGCTGTTTTAACATTCATCCTCGTGTAAGACTTTGCAATGCCTTTCTTCTGAAGTCATGATGAGGGCATTAAAGCTGTCTGGGCATAAGATTTAAGCTTAGATCTCATGATGTTGTGTCAAATCTGTCAGGCATCAGTACCTAGGTACCTAACAACGTTTGATGTGGGATGAATTCCTGAGATGCCGAGCTTTTGATTTTTAGCCCAGTGGTGAGCCAAGACAATGAGTTTATTAGTCAACAAAACAGTTGTTTGAATACGCTTTATCTTGTGAAAATAAACACTGTCAGAATATGTCACTCAATTACCTATAAGTACAAATATTGTTTATCTTTAGGCGTCTAGCATTCTCATCATGAAGATATTTTTTCTCCTATGACAGTTTATCTTTTTTTGACCCAAATTCACCTTATTGATACCCTGTAGTGAAATAATCAGCATTCATTTTCAGCCTTCCCTGCTTAATGTTATAACAGTATTCATATCCTGGATATAAGAATATTGTTTCTCTAGTTTAGCAGATGTCCCATTAGTTATCACTCCTTTCTCCTCCTTATCTGGACCCTGCAAGCATGCACTACTAATTCCTGGAAGTTGGCCTTTTCTACTTAGATCTGCTTTATACTCTGCTCCAATCGTCTTTTCCTTCATAATTGCTCATTATTTGCCTTTATTTTATTGTTTTCTTTGAAAAAAAAATAACAATGTGAAAACTGCCAAATGATACAGGTTTGATGGGCCAAGTGTTGTGACAGCTTGCTGCATTTAGAGCGTGATAAAATGAAGCACTGTGTCCTTTCGTCTTAAGGCTTAGAAGGTAACCTGCTTAACAATCAGCCCTGCGTGGGATATCAGGTGAGGATCATCCAGCATGTGGGATCAAATCTCATCATCACTAAGCACGCAAGCCTGAAAAAGCCCAATATAAAGGTGAAGCAACAACAAGGATCTGAACAATCATGACAAGGGAGATTAGGACAACACAAAGTATACTGGCTTTAAATGGCTGTCTAAAAACTTCAACTTTTTAAGTGAAATGCCTTACAATAGTGTCTACTTACCTGCAAAGTGCAACCACATATTTAATATATTTTATGAATGTAAGTGTCAGATTAATCCAGAGTTGTTAAAATCATGCATTGTTTTTGGGTGTTTTTTCAAACACAAACTTAAGCGTGAGGTGTGCATTCTTTATTACCCTCTTGCTCAAAGGGAAAACTTTCTCAAACTTTTTAGAACCATCTTCAGCAGCAATGGGGTGTTGTTGTACTTCATATGGAGTCCACCCAGATACTTTTGCGTACGGGCCTTTTGTTGTGTTGTTACGCCATTGCCACACACCAAAAATCTTCCAGTTCTTTGCAAAATAGCTCAAGCTCAACTCAAAGTGAGTAGTGTGAGCCTGAGTTTACAATATCTGCCATGGATTCTCACTTGGACCTAGGCCTGAGGTTTGGCTGGATCACCCTAAAACTTTATTGTGAACTAAAACACTGTGTACAGCTATAAACATGCTGCCAGTATTGTCAGGTTTATTAGGGTACAGGCAGATGAACATTCAAAGAGAGTATTCTTTGGTCTTCAGACAAAGATTGTGTAGTAACCCGTTGAGTAAGACAGTCTCCCAGAGATCGGAAAAAGAAATAACTAAAGCAAAATTAAAGACAATCAGCAACAAAATTAGATATGAAATTCAACTTTGGTTTCATTTGACCAAAGCATGTGCAAAGGAAAAAATCTGTAATTGCTACTATTTTTCTTCTACTATTGTCAAACATCAAGAAAGCAGTTTTATAGCTCCTCACTAAGTTAGATCATATGAAAATGATCTATGCTCAGAATTCTGTATGAGTCCATACGAAAGTGACAGGAAGTGCTAAATGCTTGGTTTTGTCTTTGTGTTTTCTAGTCTGTTTGTTTGTTTTTTCTGATACTTGGTTGAACAGTGTGAAAAAAAGAATGTCAAATTTAGTTTACTTTATTCTAAGTATGTAAGATCAGTAGGTGAAATATGATTTATTGGTGACTGAAGTTATGTTGGTTAAAAATCTGAGGATGACCACAAGCTGTATTTAGTTGTTTTCATTGATTGATTTATTGGTTTTATTCGTTTTATTTTTTGCTGTTCAATTAAAATCTATGCTGACGCAACCTCTGATTCCTGCCAAGTAATAAAATATCAAACAAGGCTTTATTTACTATCTAGAGAACTTTTGATGGTGATGGGTTTTATTGCATTGTATTATCATTTTTTTTCTCCATCCGTCCGTCTTCTCTCACTTATTTCATCAGGATTGCGTTTGAGCCGATGCGAATTTCCCAGACTTTGGACAAGAGGCGGGTTAAACCCTGGAGGGCTCGCCAGTCTGTCGCAGGGCAATATAGTAGTACAACCATCAACATGCTTAGACCTAAATGGCATCTTTGGAAGGAAGCCAGAGTACAAGGGGAAACTCCAAACTCCAAAGACCCTGGGCCGGAAATCGAACATAGACCCTTCTTGCTACAAGGCGACAGTGCTACAAATAGCATCACCGTGCAGCCTCTCAATTTTTTCTTCTTTGTCATGTCTTAACTGTAAAACGTACGACTTCTAAACTCTGTAGGGTCACTTTTTTTCTCTTCTTCTTCAACTGTGCTTTTTTTTATTTTTTACTATTTTTGTGTTTTTAATCATTTTTATTCTCCATCACTAAGCTCCCTGTGATGTTTTTTTCTTTTTTTACTATATATTTATTTATTCTTTTTTGTCTTCTGGCTGCTCAAACATATTGCCTCTGATGGGATTAATAAACTGGTCCAAATCAAAATTTGACCATATTATCAATATCAAGAGTAGTGAATTCAAAAGCTGACTGGTACTATCATATTTAAATTTGTAAAAAAAAGAAGAAATTCAGAGCTAATTTAGTTTTTTTTTCTGTTGCTAAAATAAAGCCCTACTGATTTACATTAGTTTTTGTTGTACCAAAATATGATTAATAGAATTACACTATATCATTTGATTATCTAAGAGAAATATTAGACACCCAAAATTTAAAGTTAGGAACAAAAGAACACCACACACACTTTGCAGAGTGGGGAAATGAAAGGAAGAAAACAAGTAAGAAGGGTGTTCTTTAAGTAAAACTGACCCAGAGGAAGATAACAAGGATAGAGAAAGAGCTGTAGCTGAAGGAAAAGAATGTCACAAGCCAAGTGTTTGAAGTGGATCACTGTAGGCTAAACTTCTAAAGAGGACAAAACTGCAAACATGTCACAGTGCAGCCTGCTTGCATTTAACATCAGATGTTTGGTCTCTTTATCTCTCCTAATGTTTCCACTTCCAGGTTGGTCTGACCTAGTGTGTGAATGAAACATATCTTTGCTTTTAAGCCAATAAAAAAAGAGCTTTATTGGCACACAGTAATTTTTGTAGTTGTCCTCACTCCTACTTCTCTGCTGTCTTCCGTCCACTAGTTGGGCTGCAGCTTCTCGCCTGAGAGGATGTCAAAACACTTGTTACCGGACAGGCACATTATTGAGTCACTTTTCTTCACTGTGTTTTTTTTTTCACAAGAGCCAAAATGGTTTCTTCACTCAAAAAGTGCCTACTTCTTAATACAGACAATGAGAACTTTAATAAACCTACAAGTTAATTTGTCTCCATTACGTCCTGCTTTGTCCTCAAAATGCGGCACCAGTCTTCTTTTCTTGCTGTGTAATTATTCTGTCGCTTCACCACCCATACATTCTCCCCACGCAGCGGCAATGCCGGTCCTAATTTATGTGTGTAGGAAGTGCAAAGTTTTAATAATATTTAAGTGAAATCATGGCCGTCCTTGTCTGGTCCAGTTGATGGATGAAGATTGGTCCAAGCAATTGCAATTCTGAGCATGAAAAGATACTGGCAGTAAGCAGCTTTATACCTCTGAACTCCTCTACAGGGGGAGGTGGCAAAGACAGAGCCAAAGGACCTTCATGAATTATAGATATAAGGCTGAATAATAAAGGTGAATGGTGGACAGACAAGATAGGACAGGACAGGACAGGAAGTACCTGTAACTGTAATCCTGGGTAACAGAGTCCATATTGATTTACAGTTGTGAAGTTGAATGGATGAATTTGTTTAATGGAACATATATTTTAAGGAAAAATACTTCAAGATTATAAATGATTATTTTGAATGAGTATTCTTAGCTTTGAAATATTCAAGTTAAATGTTCTAATTATGTAGTGAATAGGAGCAGCTCAGCATGGAGAGTAACTTTGAACCGTCCTAAACAACCAACTCCAAAAGTTTTTCACTTCATAGCAAAGGTAGATAATATGAAAAAAATATATCATCACAGTAAATTCACAGACATGATTCTTTTTCAAGAATTTGGTAAACATAAAATCATAGCTGATAGGAAAAGAATCATGATTCTGACTATCATGATTTTTGTTTGCAAATTCATCACTATCCACTGAAGGTTCACATCAGTGTAAGGAGTGTCTACAGCAAGGATTAAAACTTGCACACAGAGCCGGTGGTTTTTGCACAAGATGCCTTCCCTGCAGCAACCAGCATCTGAACCCGGTGCCAAAGACACATCCTTGGCCATCCACATACCAGGGGGGCTTTTCACATTAGTATAACCATTATTAGTGATGCCATAGTTGTGATATGTTTTAATATTCTAAATGTTATGACACTTATACATTTATAATCCCCTTGTCTATTAAAATATGTCTGTCAGAGATAAATTACACCCTGCAGCCAGAATTTTGACTTTTTAAATGGAGGCAAACAGTAGAGTTATTTTCTTAGCTTTCCTCATAGTCTCTGCTACAGCAAGTAGCAGTGTTTATTAAATCACTGTTAACTTCTTGACAGTTGCAGCTAGAGAAGTTTTTTTGTTTGTTTGTTTGTTTTTTGCTTGTTCTTGTAGTACTAATAAAGCATCTTTAAAAAACATTTTTTCTGAGGGAAAGTTCAAATTGATACTATGTGATGCTGGAGGCTTTCTTGTTGTTTTATGTAGGGTGACCATATTTTCATTTGGGAAAACCAGGACACCTTGGAGCGGGGGGGGGATGATGACACATTTGTCATCCCGATGATGACAAATGTGTCATCATCGGGATTTGCTCCGTGATCAGAGGAAATGTTACTTGGCTCAGAACAGTGGTGAGAATTGGAAGTTAAGTTTAATATAATACAACTCTGTGAATAGTTCCGTCTGAGATGAATGAAAAATAGTTGTTTTAATGGTTATTGAGTCAGATATGTGGCGGTAATGTTTGATTTATCTAAAGGTTTTTATCTGTTACTGTGTAAATGGGTTTGGCTGTAATTTAAGGACAGATTCTAATATAAGGAGTTTAATTTTTTTATTGTTGTTTTGCACAATATGCTTAACTAAGTATTTTTTGTTGTTGAATATTAGAGATTTTGCAGATATATTTTTTATAAATACATTGTTTAGATTTACTTATGTATTTCTAACCCTTTTATAGTATAGAAAATCCCTTTATTGTCCCACAATGGGCAAATTTACAGCAGCAGAAAGATTATTGAAAATGGTCACACAAATGAGGACCTTAGAAAAATGTATAAGAATAACATAATAGGGAAGAGTTAAAATATAAACAATATAATTCTGTAAAGTGTTTTAACAATATAAAACTGGAGAATAAATAACCAATATGCAGCTATGGACATTTTTACAGTAATGGATATTTGAAAAAAGCAGCAACATCAGAGATGTGCAGAATGAAAGCAGCAGGTTATTTAACTGACTAAGGTTTCTATCATTACATTTGATTTGATTTGTTCCTGCTCCTGGTGGTTGGAACCTTTATTCCACTCTGGATTCTTGTGAGTCTTTGTTCACTTTAACTTTTTAAAAAATAAATAAATAAACAAACAGTTTTGAAAACCTCTGTATTCATTCTTTTCCTGCTTTGTGTGTCAACTTTCACGGTTGCTAAGCAACAGAGCATACGGTGGTAAAACCCGCCGAAGGGTAGACCTGTTTGAATTTACAGCCTAAACTCTTCCGGCCTCCTTATTTTCAAGGACTTCGAAGGATCCAGTCTAGGTAGACCGCGTCCTTGGAGGATGCAGCCCAGGTTTTCGAACAGAGCCTCTGATTAAGAACAGGGCTGCCTGCACTGACTCGGCTCAGGGATTACGTCACACGGAGCGTCGTGCGCAGTGAAATCAGGACATTTCCTCACTTTCTAAAAAAAACCCGGGACGCCCGGGACAGGACGTGAAATACGGATATGTCCCAGGAAATACGGACGTTTGGTCACCCTAGGTTTATGTATTTCTGCCATATTGCCTGTAAGTTGCGTTTATGATAAAAAAAAAAGTCAGCTTTTTATAAAGAGCAGTCATTCCCCATAGATTTACTGTTAAATATATTTTCAAATAATAATCATGAACAATATAACCAGGTTTAATCATTAAAACCCACAAAAAAGCCTCATAATTAGCATAAAACAATGTCGCAGGAAAAGTAAATTTCCTGCTTTGGCAGCTCATCAACGTTTTCTCAAACCTTCATGATTAAATACAGTATCACCATTCCCCCCTCTGTTATTTAGCATATACTATAAAAACTCAATAAATCTCAATAAATTGGAAAATTGTGCTGACTTTAATGATTCAGTTCAGAATAAAAAAAACCCATTCTTTATACAAAAAGTAATGTATTTCAATATTTTTGATATATGCCTTTCAGCTATTACCTACTATGATATCATTATCACATACGGCCTTTAAAAGCAATTTTTAATACAGAAATGGAGGCATACTGAAAAGCATGGCCTTGTACTGAGCAGTCTATAAACTCAATACTTGGCCTGGTCTCAGTTTGCATGAATTGCCGGCCCATATAACGTGGCATGCAGGCAATAAGCCTGTGGCTCTGCAGAGGTGTTAGGAAGCCCAGGTTGTTTAAATAGCATTTACGTTTGCTGGCCAATCAATCACACTGTCCCATGGTCATTAAACTGGGAATTGGTATTTCTGGCATTTCAAGCACAGAATTCATAGTCCAGACCCTAGGAATTCCTCCCAAACTGTTGAATAAGCTTTGTTTAACAGCTGTCTTAAGGATCCAGAGGCTCCCTGTCTGTGCCATGTTGTCTAACCTGGCAGCTTTGCTCATGTTCATGAACAGCTCTTGCAGCAGGAGAGATTGTAGCTGTTAGTAAGTCCTGGTGTGTTTTTACCCTGTAGCTGCCTTGTCAGTTTTGCTCTTTTCCATAAGTCCCTTGAAGAAAATCTAAAAATCTTTGATAAAAAAAAAAAAAAAACGCCTTTTAATGTGAGGAATCATTGAGTTTTTGCTTTACAAAAACTCGAAATCTGCTAGCTGAACAGAAACAAAGCAAGCATTGATGACATTATTAGAAGCTCTTCTCTTTCCTTGATTTCTTACATTTGTTTTCACAAATTCGTCCTTTTTGATTGGAACTCAAATCACTTCAGTTTTTTCATCAACATCCATTGAGTTTTATCGCCTAAGACCGACCCTTTTTAGTCACATGATGCACACAGGAATTAGAACCTGATTGCATAACCATTGTTTTTGAAAACAAGGATGGTCTGATCAATTTTCTCTAGTTGCGTAGATCTCTGTCTGGGGTACAGCCTGTGCAGGTCACCAGACCATAACATGGTTCCTTTTCACAAATTTCCAATCTAAATTAGTTTTTGTGGTAAGTGTAATGTAAATCCACATCTCACTTTGAGCTTTTCATCTTGGTGGAGTTTGTGGGAAAGCACATCTGTAATACGTGGAATTAAACACTGCCATTCTATTTTAATGAACCACTTGTTGGAAGAGCGTTGACTGTGCAGACATTAAGCCCAAGCTCAGATAAGATAACACAGTATTCTCTAATCTTGCTCTGTCCTACTTCACACTTGACCAGATGGAGATCACTGAAAGAGGGGAGCAAAAAAAAAACTTAAAAAAAATTTATACATTATTCACTGCTGGCAATGGCTTGCCTCCTAGGGAAAATCAAATGGACTGTGCTAGGACCTCTTAATGACATCTTAAACATACCACTTTGTTTTTCATGCCTAACTGCAAATTGTCGCACTTTTGTGCTGTTCCTTCTTTTACTGAGCTATATAAACCCCAATACACACAACTGGATATACATTTAGACATTCCCACAGATATGAGAAGAGAATGGGTCTTTAAATGTTCCACATAATATTTATATGGGGATATTACCTTGAATCTACCCCATCTTGCTTCCATACACTCAAAGAATGGAGGCTTGTTTAAGTGTAAAGCTTGTACCCATGTCCAGTGGGTCAACTGCTTTTATTGTTTGGGTCAACAGATAAAGTCAGTCAATAAAGCTGTTGTAGGAACAGGTAACTGTTTTTACATGCAATATAAGGAGTATCTGGTGGGTGGTGCTTAGAGATTACCACCTGAGATGTACTAAAATGGTCAGTGATAAAAAGAACAATAGGCTGGTTAGTCAACCTCAGTCTTGATATGCACATCTGGCTTCATGTCTACGAACTGACAAACAAGGGTCTGAGGATGAATGGCCTGGGCAAATTGCCATCAATTAGCAAACAAGCTCAGGCATTCTTTTGTCATTGGGGAAAAAAAGAAGAAAGAAAAACACTTTGATTTAGGAATGTGAGTTGATGACCAGCTCAAAGTTTCCTAGCAGCTGTCCAATGTTGTGGTGCAGGTAAACTCAAAATATTGTAGAAAAACTGTAACATTATAATTGTATCACTCTTCTAATTAAAAGCAGAAATACATGTTTTAGTAAAGGAATTTTAAGAACTTTAGATAAAGTTGTGTTGGGGTTTTGCAGAGTGAAAAACTACAGACACAGTGAGCTGAATTTATCCCTGACTCTCTGTGCATTGGAGATCCTCTTTTGCTTAATTTATATTTTAGGATTAAAACCCTACAGATGTCCAAGCATGCTTTGCAAGTGTATGTTTTTTAAGAGGATATCTGTAATACAGCTAGAGAATAATTATTGAAAATACTGGTCCGAAATCCTAATCTTATGTCCAATCTAAGCATAAGTCTTAGTCTGATTAAATCCGTCTTCCACAATTCTGTGTGCCTGAAGACATCTCAAAAGGAATAAGCATTTTTTTTTTTGCACTAGAAAATATTGGAATTAGATTTGGTCACACCACAAAAAAAGACATACATGTTTGCTGAATTAGTGTGGATTAAAAAGAGGAAACTTGCCTCCAAGTTAAGACTGGAGACATTTGAAGACACTGGCATGTGTTAAAACATTGGTCATGTTTGGGTACAGTCTTATATCAGCAGTATTATAATGGAGTTCTGATGGAACCAGCGATTAATTAGTGAGACTTAAAAATGGATAAAATCATTAGTTAAGCTCAAATTGAGATAAAGCTTTTTGTTGGCCCCCAAAGCCCAAAAACTACAGCTTGTTTCTCTTTTTATTGGTAATTTCATAAAAGACAAATAAAGATTTTTTGTTATAACTCAACTCTGAAAAGGACAGTTCTGCTGTAAGTTATGGCAGAAAATATGATTTGCAAGAAACCAAGCCCAACTTGTTAGGAGTTACTATAGATCTCTAAAATGAGATTTATTTATTTATTTATGTATTTATTTATGTTATAATTTGGAACAGAAGAGTGCTGTGAAAAGTATTTGTTCCACTACATATTTAAAAAGACACATAAGGGACAAATTTACACAAAATGCACTTTTTAATTATGCTTAAAATTACTTATTATTTAAAAGTAGTATCAAAGCTATACTGGCCCTAGTTTAAAAGGCTATGCCCCTTCCTTTAATTATCTGTGATTAAGCATTTCTTCAGAGAACAATTTTACAAGCCAAACCCAAGACATAGTTTTACCTGTAAAATCCTTAAATATTACAGAAGAGCTTGTTGACAACATGAAATAGTTTATAAAAACAGAAATCTACTAATTGTGTTTACATCTGAAGAAGTTAGATTGTCTCACATTCTTGAGGCTTTGGAACTTCTATGATAATCATTAATTATGGGAAAACATGGAACATTGGAATCTAAACCTTCCCTGGAGTGGCAGATTTACCTGAATTACTCCAAGAACCCTTTTAAAACTAATCCAGGAAGTCTAAAAATGATGCAGAAAACATCTAAAGAGTTGCAGGCCACACTTACTTCGATTAAGGTTGGAGTCTGTAATGCAGGATACAGTGGAGGGGGGAAAAGAACCAAGACAGACTTCTGATACAGAGGCCAGACAAAGATAAGGCAGCGACAGCGTCTTAATCCACAGTCAGTTTATAAAGTGCTGACTGTGATTCACCACAGTAACAAACTGTGACAAATATTTTCATTCTAAAAATAGAAAAAATTCTAGCAACATTCAGACTGAAACATTGACACAAAATACTTCCATGGTCAAAAACATTTTTGTTCAAAAATAGTACAAAAGCTTCTCTCAGGTTTAAAAAAAAAACATGTTGATGATATACAATACTTTGAGAAAAACACTCTGGTCTGAGCAGAATTGAGGACTAATAGTGATAGTGAGGAGGGTGGTGATAGTATGACTGTCATGGGCTGCTTTGCTGCTGCAGCGCCTGGATTACTTGTAATAATAATTAATAAAATCATAATTTCTGCTCTCCTGTTGTAAATTCTGAAGCGAAGCAGCTATCAATTTGTGACAATCACCTTGGCAACACTTGGTTTATCTGGAACAGTAACCTGAACCCATCCCCCTGAATGGATAAAATAGGAATGTTTATGAATAGCACTTTTTAAATTTCTGTCACATCATAGAATCACTGTAAACTGAGAGTGAAACACTGTATTTTAATATCATTAACGTGTTAAATCTGTCTGAATGGTTAAGAACAAGCCTCCTACAAAAGTTTAACCTTGATACATGTAGTTTAGTATTAAGCTGTGAAACTACTGGCCAGAAAGACAAATACTTGTCCTAACTGGTATAGCGCCACAAATTAGACCTATGGAGCTGGGATCATTTTGTTAAGTTCAGACACGCAAAAACATCTACTGACACATGCTTTTGTTCGGCACCCTTCTAAGTGCAAGTGACTTATACCTGAATTTTTCCTCCAGTTATCAAAATCTAAAACTATGACTTAATGATTGTATTTTTAAATGCATAGTTCATATATTTTAATTACTGTAGTGCTAATGTCACATGCCACAGGATCTATAGATGAAAATCTGCCAATTTGGGTAAACTGTTATATTTACAGAAACAATTGTATGTGTACTGTCTGTATATATTTTTAAACAGGTAAATAACCAAACAAGCATGATCTTAAATAAACCTTTAGTGCAACTGATTAAAAACAATTCTCTAACATTGGGTCAAAGTTCTAGCACAGTTATTTGAGTCTTATTATAAACACATGACAGGAGTTGACATGTGGGACAACCACTAATTACGTTTACAGTGAGTTTACCTTTCTATGTTGGACTACGTCTGTTTGAATAGCATGTTTTCCTTTAGAAATGAAATCAAAAGTTAATAATTCCTTTTTCTATTCTATCATTGACTTTGCCTTTTATGAGAAAAAATAAATCTGATGATAAAATGATAGGCTATTGCCTCGATTCATCGCAGCAAGAAGGCCCTGAACTTAAAGGAATAGTACACCCAAAACATGATTAGCCTTCATTTTCTACTCACCCCCATGCTGAACAACAC
>NW_015150673.1:689028-698283 GCF_000732505.1 Cyprinodon variegatus | reverse complement strand
TTCCTTTAAAGTCCTGGCGTGATTTTATTGCATGGAATTTCTATGTTCTCCTTCTGTGTCCCTGAGATTCCTCTGGGGACTCCAGCTTCCTTCCACAGGCCTAAGCCAAGCCAAGGTTAATTGGTCATTCCACTTTCCCCTTAGGTCAGAGTGTTGCGCACATCTTGTTCTAATTTTTGTGCTGTATGCCAGCCTATGTAATGACCTGTGTAGAAGTACAGAACCTTTACAGAAAACACTCAAAAGGTCCTACATATATAGAGAAATAAGATACCACAACTTGAAGTTTATAAATTACATAATGCTTCACCCAAACTACTGCAAACCACGTAAGGTAATTTATTAAGAAAAACAGAAACTTTGTGGAGTACCTGCAAAGCTTTTCAAAAGTGTTAAAACTGCAAAACTACTTTCATCAGTTTAAGTATCTATTGTGGTGTTAAGGTTTTAGTTAACATCAATGCATAAATTTGCAATTTTTTGCCTTTAGAATCACATATACTTATTCTGCATAAACTTGCGCAAAAAAGTTTGCACATGCTGTGCTGCACCATTGATGCCTACAACACAGTACTATTGGCACAGAGATCAGCTTTATACATGCCATCAAGTCCTGTTTTAATACACAGAAAACATATGAAGGTCAAGCTTATAGTGTTTACTTGTTTTGAACATTTGTATTAAACTTATTTGCATTTTAATGTACTGTTTTACTAGCTTTTATAAATATTGTTAACTTTTGCCCAAATAGAGCACCTTCTGAAAAATGGTCTGAATAACTAAAACTTATATTATCTGACCCTTTACAAGAATCCATTAAAAATCCTCTGAAAGTTTCTCATTGTAAAACAGTTGAGGTATTTGTTTTCTGCCGAAATAAATGTATATGAGGACTAAATAAGCAGTCTGTCTACATTAGTTCTGTACCACAAAATGATGATGGTGAAATCACAAGCTAATGGCAGGTTTTGCTTTTATGTATATACTGTTCACATTCTCTATTATAAACAAGTATGGATCACTGTAGTTACATGTTCATCTTTGTTGTCAGTGCTGGGTAAAAGTTCCTGAACTAAAAAAAAAATGCTGAAATGCTAAAAACGTCAGAGAAAGTTTAGGATGTAGATTAGCAAATTGAGCTCTATTTTGCACCGTGTCAGATACACCAATGGGAGGAAATATAATTTACTACAATATTATCTAAATCTATCATTCTTAGAGCATAATCTTGAGTAAAAAAACATAACATTTGTATTATATTTAGAAAAAGTAAAGTAATGCATTTAACCAGTGAAATGCTAGTAATCATTTTATAAAAAAACACCTTGATGCATACTCTTACAAAATAACTTTTAACAAATAAGGCCTTTGACAGAAGAGGGGGATGACAGCAGCATGCTATAAGCTCCCTGTTTCAGACTTAACCGTGACTGCAGCCAAATCTGACAGTGGTGTTTCAGGGATTTGATGATGCGGCTACACATGTTCAAATATGTCTGAGGGAATTAAGATATGCTTCGCTCTCACTGCCTCTCTTGCGCTGTTGTCATAAAAACAGATTTATTGCACTGTCTGCAGCTTACTGCTTCTCACACTTTGGATTATTTTCTTAGTCACTTCTTTTTTTTCACACTTATACGTCTTAATATCTTTAGCAGTGACTCCTACTCTGTTTCCCCACTCAGATAACTTGGTTTCTGTTTAGCTTATTTTATTCTGCCTTTTTAATAGGCATGGCCAATTGGATATGTTCAGTTGGCAACTGTCTGGCTCTTCTATAACACTGGTTCATTGTGAAGAAGAAAAAACAGAAATTGATAGGGGTCAACAGATTTTTAGTGTGTAGGTCACAGCAAAATTGTTTTTATGTGACTCATTCTTTGACAGGTTTTATTGCTACAACCTGTTTAATTTTATAAATTACATATGTATACTGTCTGTAGTTAAGTCCTAGTAAGAAAAACAAGTTTTCTATAGACAACTGGTCAATACATATATATATTAAGTAAAACCCATTATGAGTACAAAGTTGCTTAAAGTTGTATATATCTGTTGCGGCAGCCTAATACTTAGTTTCAGGTGTACCTGTGGACACCTGGAACCAATATTATGTGCTCTATATGTATGGATATGCTTGTGTTAAATGGGTTTACAATGCTTCCTCAGAATAACAAAGTGCCCAACAGCAGGTGTGAGTGGCCCCAGACTCACACTGCAGAGCCCAGGCATGGTGATATCAGACAAGACCCCAAACTACAGGGACACAGGGAGAGCAGACATAGGGATGGCCAAGAAGGGCAGAAAAGAGTCCCTGGGGTCCAACCCCAGAGGGGACCAACTTCAGAGGGGCCTGACCCCAGAATCTCTGGTGCTCCCATGAGACCTCATACAAACACTACCCTCCCAGGTCTAGGGACCAGTCCACCATCCCACAGACCCAGGATGAGCTCCCTAACATCATGGAGTGTGCAGGGACAGGCCCCTCTAACTTTAAAACAAAAGGGACTAGGATCAGATACCAACCAAGGGGGAAGAGCCCAATTGCAGGAAAGGTCTAGCTCCGAAACCTAGTCCAGACCCATCTACTACAATCACTCACCCCAGTATACCAGCCACAACCTCACCACAGCACCCCAGCATACAGTAAACCTCACGTCTGCTCCCTGACAACAGAGAGAATACAAATTTTGAATAGGTGTAAGGATCACTTTCAGCTTGTAATGTTTGGATTGATGACACTTTACAAAGTGTAAAGACTTTGGCTGGTCCTCATAACCTATTTTGCTAATGGTTAGGTTTAGGGCTACAGTTTATTGGGTTAGTGTTAGGGAAAGGTATGCACTGGTAATGGTTAAATTTGGGGTTATTTTTAGGGTTAGGAAAAGAAGGGCTGAAAATGACTGAAAATCATTGGAAGTCAGCACATGGTCCTCACTACTTATAGCTGTGTGTCTGTGTTTTAGAACTGAAAAAGTGGTTAAACTGGAGCATAAATTAAATCTTAATTAAAATAGCAATTCTCAACAAAGACAATTAAGGAATTTGGATGAAATAATTGATTACAGTGGGGACTTCTGATACAAATGTTAAAAATGGTTGGGCCCAGACAATCAATCTTGGGGCCTGTCAATTTTGATGATACTTCAAAAACTTTGTCTTGGTTAGCTGTTTATTAAATGATACAAATTTCCTTTGTGATGTCTTCACACCTCAGTCATGGAATACCACTATAGTTTTATAATCCTTGAGCAGAAATAGTTTCTAACAGATAGACTTCTCTTAGCATGTAAGGAGAAAATCTGTCTTCTTGAGCTGTTAATGTTTACTAAGTGCACCCAGTCTTTCTGCATTGCAGACTCTTTAGCAAAAGAAAGAGTGCCCACTTCTGAGATGTCTTTTTTTCCAGTGAATGGCCACCCATAAATGCTACACAATGGAGTTTGTTTTCTTTTTTTTCCAAGGACACAACCTGTTTTTTGTTATATAACAATAGACACTTATTTGTTATGCCCTACATTTTGCCTACGTCACAGTTTTTCTGGCTGAATGAACTTGATGGCATCTCCCTTGAATCATATTCTTAGTTGACATATTGTTCAAATTAAAAAGGTAGCAATCTGACCCAGCATAAATTTGATGCTTTACAGACTGTGTCCATCTATTTGTTTTCTCTGAACCAGATCAAACTGAATAATATCATACCACCCTGTCTAATAAACGTAGACAATACCGATAACAGCTTAACCTCCTTGAGTGCACGCATGCTTGTTAGTGTTAAGAAGTGCAGATAATAAAAGAGGGAGGAAGTAAGATAATCTCTCATTACATCATTCATGGAGGTTATTGCAAAGTCATAAACCACTGCTGCAGGAAATGACTTAACAACTGTCATAAAAGTCAGTTAAACGCTGCCCTCCCCCATCTCCAACCCCCTACGTCCAATCAATACAGCATATTTCACAACAAGAAGCAGGTTTTTAGAAAGCCTATACTCTGTTGAAAAGATGTGGCTAAAACATGTAGAACATGTACAATGTATCATTCAATAAAAACAGTCCCCTGTGATATAGATAAACTGATATTTAAAAGTTGGACTTTCAACAGAGACTTTTTCAAGGTGTACTTTGGGGTACTTTGTAAGGGGAGCATCCCTCCTAACTCCAGGTACGTTCTCTTTGAAGATTAAAGACCCTTAAATTCAAAGACAGTGGCACAATGGATCAAATACAATATGTGCAGCCAAGAATATCAGAACTTGTTACGAGTAAGCCTTTTATCTACATCTCAAGAAACTTCTCAAATAATTGTCCACAGACTAGTTGTTAAACTTGAAACATTCATGCCCTTTTCCCCCCTCCCGTGTTGACCCTCTCAATGCTCCCCTAAGGCCACATTTTGGTGATGCGACTTATGCTGAGAGTTAGCTAAATCCATTTTATCAGCTAATGCAGACATGGTGGACCTCCCTCTCAGCTGCGTCCCAATTATCCCTGCGAATCTTCCAGCAGGTGTCCAAATGTCAAGCGACTTCCATGTTATTTCACTTGCAACTCCTCTGAGGAGTAGATTCAGTAATTAGTACCTGTGGGATGTGTCAGAGTGATCAGAGGGCGAGGGCTAAGCACAGCTCCACACTGAAGCGGTCCTTCATAACAGCTACATGGTTGCCTTTTTCAGAGAGGGATTTTTGTTCGATGAAGCCACTGAATCAGACGTTACAGAAGTGCCAGCCACGTGTGTACGGAGGTCTAGCCGACCGGTGTACAGAGGGGGATCTTTGAGTTCTCACAGCTTTAAGAGTTGCATTCCCACAATTAGTGGAAAGAAGTATGACTGTAAGTTTTAAAGTAACCAGGTGAGGCTGTCAATGGAAGACACTAAAAGCAGATATTTCAGGTGTATCTGTAAGACATATCTGACTTAATATCTGTTTGTCTTAACTCTAAAACTGTTAATTATAAGAAAACATTTTATTATTGGGGCTTTTTTAAACGAAACTGTTTGCTTGGCTTTTAGACATTCCCTCTGTGTTTAAATACAATTATCTTATCTGGTAATATAAATTTAAATGACCAAGGAAAAATATTTTAGAGGGATTTTTTTCTTTTTATTTTGAAGTGAAACTCTTTCAACAAATTTACAGGATATTTTACTGTGAAGGTCTGAGATGATATTAACTCATTTTGCAATACAGGGTGGAGGATGTCAGACTGCAGGATTAGCTGACAAAGCATTAACTGTGTCACACAGATCTGACAAATATATAGAAACAACCATAAACTAAAAGCAAGATTATGTTAATATGCTTGTTATTATAGTCAAATGATGAAAAGTGAAAGGAAGGATGAAAGGAGGAAGACTGCAGGAGAAGCGCTCAGAGGAGGCCAAAAAAAGCTTAAATTAATCACAGCAGCATCACCCTGTAAGAACATTTCTGATGCTGCTTTATTTATTTTGTTGGTCATCCTAAGTCGTGGAATTATTTACCTTACCATGAATGACCAAAGATAACAGAAGCACTCAAACTGAGGTTATGGGGGCTAAGTCAGACAATAATCTAAGAGTCAATCTGGTTTTGGGAGAAATGTATGACATTTAATTAATGCAGCCAAATCTTTGGTATGTCAACAAAATCTAAACAAAATTACAAATAAAAAGCAAAAAACGAGCTGATATGAACGTATCCATATAAGGGTACAAAAATCAAAAGTTCTATTTTTTTTGCAATGGCCTTTTACTTCCCCAACTTCCATAAAGGCTTTCTTTGTGAATTGCATCACTGACAGTTCAATCTGAAGAACTCACAAGAAAAAGATAATTAGAAGAATTTTATTGAAATAATTACTTTAGTATTTGGTGCTCGTACCTTGGCAGGAAACATTAGCATTGAATTTTGCTGTGATATGCATAAGTAGGAGTATAAGAACAGGGATGTGTGACCCCAGGCCTGAAAGCGGTGGTGGAGTGGAGATGGAGGAAGTTGGGTTGGTCCATAGACTGCTGGTTGGCATAACGGTGTGCTTGAGCTGTATGGAGAGATCCAGTCGATTGTGAGAGCAGATACTAGTGCTTCACTCAGGGACCTGGAAGATATCAGGCTAGTTTGGATGACACAGGTTGCATGAAGCTGTCCATGATGAGCAAGCATGAAGTGATAGTGGAAAGAAAAAAACTTCCCTTTGGGAAGAAACCTCTGGCAAAACCAGGCTCAACATGGCGGATTTCTGGCGAACCGGTTGAGGTGAGACAGGGAGGAATTACACTCTGATGGGGACAAAGTAGAAGTCGGATGAAGCTTTAACCTGCGGTGGTGGAGAAGGGGATGCATGTAGGTTGAATCAGGGTCATCTGAATCAAGTCAGACATAGTGCAACCACTGCCTGCACTTTAGCTGGGTAGCACACTGAGTTTTCAATTTTGAGACCTTTTAAGATGAACTCTGGATGCTGATTGGGCTTTGTGGAAATAATCTAGTTTCTTCAGTTTAACTTCCACTTAGGCTTAATTTTTCTGATCTACAAATTCTCCCTCCTTCTCTAATGGTGTTATATGAACAAAACAGGAAACTGAAGCATGCATAGAGTATTTTATTTGAAACCTTTTTTGTAGCAAATTATTTTAGTTCAAGGTCTTATTGCTGATGCTTCAATTCTATATCATATGGATATATTTGTAATTATGTATACTTATTCAAAATATTCTAAACGGGTGGGAAACATAAACTTCCTGAGAACCTAACCCCTGTGCACATTGTACTTTGTCTTTTCAGACCTGTGGCAAATTTTTGAAGATAATTACCTTTCATCCTTTTGACAAGTATATCCAACTTTGATATTTCCCCTACAGTTCCAGTAAAATACGCTTGCACTGGTATTTATAATGAGTAGTATAAAAAACATAAAAGTTTGAGGGGTGTAAATACTTTAGCAAGAACACTGCACGTGTTATCTACTCTTTTCTTTTAATCTCCTCAGTTTTCGTCTTTTGTACACAGTAAAAAGGAAATAAAAGCCAGTAAGCAGTTGGAAATCGACTGATGAGGGCCCTTAGCTCGGTGTCTCTGTTTGATATAAGAGCTTTTCTATGCAAAAGCACTCCCTGCTCATTTTCACCCCCCCATTGTCACTTAAAGAATGCTTGGCGCCTGTGGATTAATTAAAGTCTAAACATTAAATATTGATTGATGCATTATCAGTGGCTCACAGTCGCCTCCTCTCAGATTGATTTCAGCTGTGATTTATTGTCATATTTGCAGAGTCATTTCACTTGATAACAAAGAGAAATTGCTTGCAACCTTGGTACCTTCAGCATAAGCCCCCACACATTGTCACTCCCTGGTACTTAGCCCTCCTCCCATCCTCCCCGTCTCTCTTGGTTTTCCACAGTTTTTCTATACCATCTTTGTTCGAACTTTAAATCCTTTGTTTCCTATTTCATCCTGTTGATTTTTGCTTCTATTACACATTTTAATTAGAAAAATAAACTGCAAATAAAAAAACAAAAGGTAGCATTACAATTTTTTAAAAGTTAAGTTCTGAAAAAAGGTTTTGTCCTGTATTGAAAAGGCTAGAAAATATGCCTATCTAAAAGCAACAAAATGTGTTTGAATGTTTAGTGTTTGAATGTTTAAAACGTAGCATGTTTTGATTTTAATGTTCATTTTATTTGAAGTGTTTTTTTAGAAGCAAAAGAGTTAAAGAGGGCTCTAATTTCCTTTTACAGGTCTTTCTTCCTGTTGTGCCATTTTCATGTGTCAGGCATAATTTATGATTTTCCTCTGCTGCTGTCAACTGTGAACTCTATTAATTTGTAAGGGGGGAGTCTGATTTATAGGCTTATGAGGCAATGTATTCACATCATCATTTGTTAGCTAGATATTTGCTGCCAAGTCCTTGGATGATGGCATCATCCAATTTCTCTACAGCAAACACACACAAACACATTGTGTAAATAGCACAAACTCACTGAAAGAGACTTACCATTTAAAATATTTTTCAGTCTTTTTATTTTGATCTCTCTGTGACCAGGAACGTAGTTTTAAATTCTAATTATCCATTTATTTCTGTAACTTATTAATCCAATTTTCGTGTAGTCACTGAAGTATCATTTTCATCCTTAGTTCAGGTGACTTAACTTAAGAGAAGTTTTAGGAGTTGCGACAAATCGAGTTTTCCCAATTGCTATTGGATTTGGTGACATTGAATTATGAGATATGTCCTAATTTGTTTTAGCTGCATTTGTGTCTGAGAGTGTGCACGCATGTCTGCATCGTTTGTGCACTGTTAATACAGAGATCTTGTTAAATGTTGAGCAGGCGATGAAAAGAAGGTTGCGTGCGCTGAAGTCTCACTCCGTATTGTTTTGCTCGGTGAATTACATTAGGACTCATGAGGAGACTGTGTGGGAAATAACGTTTTCCCACTGAAAATCTGAAAACATGTGACATATATGTCTGATTGTGCTGTTTACAGAAAATCATCAAATGGGATTTATTTGTTGCTGAACATTAAAAATGACGTGTTATGTAAATTAGAGCTAATAGGTATATATTTATTCTTTACAATTCAATGTGTCTAAAACTAATGCAGTTAATTCATTATAAATCAACCTCCTGTTTAATCAGGAATGCCCTTCTGTGTTTGACATCCATAATAGCTATGCAGTGAGGCAAATTATTCAATTAACCCAAATTAACACAGTAATATTCTATAAGCTGCCTGAAGATTAGTCTATTGCTCTGACGGTTTTAAAACATGTTCGCACACACTGAACAAGCCCATCTTTTGTCTCGGAGCGGTTAATTAGGGCTGCGTCTGCTAATTGTTCATTTATATTTTTGCTATTGGCTTGTCGTGATAAATCACTGTTGTGTAATTCATCACAGCCAATGTACTTAATCTCTGTCGTATGAGAGCTTGTGTGGCGTCTCAAAATGAAATGTTCATTGTTAGCATCATCTGTCATGCTGTGGAATTAGAGCTTTCCAGCGCTGGTAACTTTACCCATGCAGATGGACTGGACCTGGAATTCGTAAAGATTGTATGCTTTTAGTCTTTTAATCTCTAGTCCTGAGGCAGCATATAGCATGGATGTTGTTCAAACTACAAGTCAAAATTATGTTTTCATCAATGTTTTACAGAGATGGCAAAAGTACTCACTTTACGTACTTGAGTAAAAGTACAGATACTTGTGTTAAAAAATACTCTGGTAAAAGTGGAAGTACTGATTAAACTTCTTTACTCAAGTAAAAGTAAC
>NW_015150673.1:686995-688628 GCF_000732505.1 Cyprinodon variegatus | reverse complement strand
TAAGTAGTAAAGTAAAGTAAAAATATCAGAAAAATCTACTTGAGTACAGTAACGAAGTATTTGTACTTCGTTACTTCCCATCTCTGATGTTTTACAAGTAGAACAACTGTCAGCCACTGCAGTTTTAAGAAAATGTTACTGGATAGTTGTGGCCCGGAATGACAGCAGAAAAAACACAAACATTGCCAATAAAGAGAAAATGCTCTTTGTGCCAAACATTTTCCTTATGGGAATATATATGTTTTCCCTTAAATTCCTTATTTTAAAATAAATTATAACAATTTCAGTCTGCATAAGTTCCAGTCCATGGGGGGGCAGATTTCTATCATTCTTGAAATGTAGTCTATTGAATACAATTATTATACTTTTTAAAATCCTTGAGGAAAAAATACATAAAGGGGTTGGGCATCATTTCTAAAGAATCTTCCAAATAGCCTCCAGGTTTCACTTTAAGCACCCCAGGTTGAGAGAGAGATTGTCTGAGGACGTCAGCTTTTAAGTCTTGCCACAATTATTTAATTTGATTTAGGTCTAGACTTTGGTCATTCCATTACTTGTGCAGGCTTTGATCTGAATCATTATACTGTAGCTCTGGCTGTGTGTTAAACACTGATGTCCTGCTACAAATAGACATCAAACCTAGTGGATTTTGCACTTATAGTTACATATAGCTATATATATGTATACATACATACATACATACATGATGGCTTTAATTTGAACCAGACATTCAAGCAGTCTAACAAAGATCTGCTTCCTACATGAAATAGTGGCATTGCACAAGTTTTCCTCATCTTGATGAAATTCAGCATTTTGTCTTTTCAGCGATGAAGCAAGACATTCGATATATCCTGCAGTGTCTCTCAGCTGGATGCATCGGCTTCAGCCTCTCCCAGTCGTCTTATTGATCCCAAACGAAACACTGAACTCATCAATAAGGTTTTAATGTGAATTTGTTGTTCAATCACTTGCCATTTAAATCATCCTGCTCAAGCTCAGCAAGCCATCCGTTTTCTGTCATATGTTACACATCTCTCCAATATCCTGGGTCATTTTGAGAGCCATCCTTTGTCAGCATTTGGATATAGTGTGATCCTGCCTTTGACAGTCAGTCCTATTGTACCTTTGTGAAAAATCAGTGCTATTCCATGCCCTCGGCTACCTATCTTTATACTAAATCCGGTTTCATGAATGTCACAATGTCTAAGTGCAGCCCCATCGATTAGGCTGGTAATTAAGATGTAAATGTGGTTATAGGCGGTTAAAGCAGAGTGTTGTGTTCTAAAAAACCATCAGGGGCTGACGACCAAGCAGAGTACTACCATACCTGTGCTTGAAATTATCTTGTTTTTTAACATACATATTTAGCTCATGGTACTTGCTAATGTTGGGCTTTAATTGGTTGATACTAAGGTTGGGGGGAAATTGATAATTATATTAATTCAATTCAGTTTACATAGCACCAATTCACAACACATGTCATCTCAAGGCACTTAACAATTCACCACATCATACAGTCAAATTGATTCAAAGTTTTCTATCTAAGGAAAATCAGCTGATTACATTGATTCATTGAATTGAAGGCAATCCCTCACACTGAGCATGCTTGTAGCAACAGTGGAGAGGAAAAACT
>NW_015150673.1:681120-686445 GCF_000732505.1 Cyprinodon variegatus | reverse complement strand
AGGGTGAAGAGAGCACATCCAGCCAGTCACGGGCAGAGAAAAAGGACTATACTGAAAAAAAGGCAGATCTCCAACATCTATAAACAAAGATGGCAACAGCCCTTAACCCCCCCACTGCTCCCCAAGGGGATTGGTTAAATGCAAAGAGTTAATTTTGTTTCTCTGCACTTGTGACAATAAAATTCTGGAGAGAAAAAAGATGAAAATGCACTTAAAATACAATATAAAGACTTCAGAAATATCTTTAACCACACATTTCCTCCATAAACCCACAACAATGAGCTACTAGTGTCATTAGTGAATCACAAGTGCTTAGTGATAAATCACACATCTATAAGGTTTTAAAAATAAAGCTGGTGCAGGATGACGAGAGATCATCACTTTGAATAAAATGTGTAAAAAGTCTCCCAATACCATTCTTTTTAAAATGGCAAATTTCGATGAACTCAGTTGTATGATCCAATTACTGGCCTGGCAAATGCTTTGAATCCAAGATATATTTTTCACCTTCATAGTCTCCTTGTTGGACATTCCAGGGCTGCATCATCCCTTTTTTTTTAAAACACAAAGGTATTTTTTAAATAGTAATTTTAATTTCTTAAATCACAAAACAATGAGAATGATATATCTCTGTAAATTCTGGAAGTTGAGAAGTTTTGTAATAATCAGTTTTCTTTTTCCATGTTAAAACCTAGAAACTGCAACAGCTAAATTCTGTATTTTTATATTCTTTTCAAGACTACAAATATAATTTCTTTTTCTCTTTAGTCTTCCAAAGAGTGGTCTGTAAAATATTTACACTGAAAGTATGATCGTAAAGAGGAAATTGCATAAACCTAAAGGAGCCGCCCATAACTCTTATGCCAAGCCAGTGACTAAGGTGGTACCAGACCAGAGATGTAAAATAGGAGTATGAAAGGCAGAAGAGTAGGCTGTAAACAATGAATGACAGAGACAGAAAAGAAGCAGCTGTTTGGACCACTTGATGATCAAAGTTTGTTGATTTAAAATCCACTATAAAGTAAACTAGAAAAAGCTGTTTTTTCGGAGAAACAGCAAAGTGGGAATGCTTTTTTTCTGCTGAATGAATAAAGAAAAATTAGCCAAAGAAACCGAATAAAGAAAAAAAGCACAAATTAGCTGAAGAACATATGACAATGTGATAGGAAGTCATTAGAAACTTCAAACTGCAGAAAACTATTGAATCATTAGAGGATTTTGTAGGGTAGAATCATTTGGCACAATAGTGGCAGAAACACACTCATCTTAAAAGCAGAACATTTGTGAAATTTGATTAACCAGAAGAAAAAGTCCAAAAGTATTGATTTACCAGGAAGTTGAACTGAAAATATTCTTAAAAAGATAAAGATCTTTGTATAAGAAAAGAGCACAATTTGTTAAATGTAAAGGATGTTTAAAATGCTGCGTTTAACTAGGATACAGAAACAAAGAAATTGAAACATCTTTAAAACAAAATTCCAACTGAAAAATTTCAGTTGGAATGAATGATTTGATGCCCTCAAACAAAGTAGCTGCACAGCCAAACCATACATAATATCTGAGAAAAATTGTCAACATAAGTGCTATACAGGTCTGTTGATGATATTTGCTAAGTTTCATGTTTGTACATGAAATGGTTTGGGAGAGGCAGCGGTGTGTTGTTCAGCCACTGTCTCCCATTACTTTCCTGGCTTTATCGCCTGTATGATGTTGTGTCGGACAAATGTCTGTAACTCTGGCATCATAAGTCGTAGGGATGTCATTCTTGCACAATTTAATTCATGACGGATAGGGGAACGAAGCTTTGGGACTGTTTTTGTTCAAAATATTTTGGAAAAGACACTGCACTTTGTGAAAAAAAAGAAAATTGGCAAAATCTGAAAAATGTGCAAAAGTTTGTGTTGAACTATATCTAATACCTCAAAAACCATAATAGATACACAAATAATGTTTAGACCATAGGAATCAGCAGGCTGTAATGAACACATATGCCAACTTTCATGTTTCTACCAAAAAACTATTTGGTCACGGTGATGATGTAAAAATGTGATTTAGATTTCAGTCTGAGACTTTTTCCCAGAGATCAACATTTTCCTACGCCCAAACAGCTCAGCTAAACAACTAAACCATAAATGATATTGAAAAAATTCCTTCAACCTGAGCGCTAGAACGGTCTGGAGATGTTCTGTACCAAGTTTTGTACATAAAACAGTTTAAAAGTGGCAACGATATGAAAACATTGGTGGTTTGGGATTTTCGTCAACTGGAAGAAAACTATAAACTCCACACCAATGAGGGTTACATTTCCCTAATCCTGACAAAAAATCCCTACGTTTTGATGTATAATCATTTAATTTGAGTGAAAAATGAGCAAGGGGAATGGGACAAAAAATAAACGTAAAAACTACAAAAAATATACAAAAAATACAAAAAGACAAAGCATAACCCTTCAGAAGAAGCTGAAAGTTTTGTTTCCAAAATTGCTGGAATCGGTTGAAAACTGCGGGACTAGATATAAGGCCAAAACAATTTGTGGGTTCTGCACCTATCTCTGTCAGACAGACGTCACAGCAAGCATTAGAAGTAGGAATTGGTCCCCAGTGCAATAAATGTGGCAGCGTTTCCATTCAAATGTTTGTTTACATCTTATTTTTCTAAAATCAAAACTGTCCATTGCCAAGTATGGATATGTTTCCAGTGAACATTTCTGAGTTGGTTAAATATTCATAAGTCACAAAGAACAATTACACCAATCTCTGCAAATAACACTGTGTTTTTAGTGGAAGTCATGCTTTTCATGGGGCACTCACATTCTGTTATGTGTAACCAGCAGATGTAAATGTGGTGTGATTTTCGGCAGAGCAAGTATGTGACGCCGCTGGCAGCCCTGTGGGCTCTGGGTGCTCACACATTTGTGTTAACAGTTAAGCTCCGGTGCCAGATAGAAAATGAATGACACGGGGCAAGGTGGCACATCCTTGGAGATGTTTGTCAGGAGATGTCCCTCCCTTCTGCATGTTTACACTCATGGGGACCTGCACTTGGCTGTGGGGAAGAAAACTGGGAAAACAGCCATCTTGTGAGAGCCAAGTCTCTTACTGTGAATATTAAAGAGAGAGGGGGACAGAGAGAGAGAGGTAGATAGAGAGAGGGAGTGAGAGATCTGGACAAAACAAAGCTGCTTTTGGAGGACCCAGAGCACATAATAAGCACGGCCCTTTCACTGCACAACCAGGCCTCTCTGGAAAAGTGGGGAGGCCGCTGAATGGGAAAGGAAGTAATAAAAAAAGCAAACCTCTTTGAAAAGAGTTCTCTGTGTGTGTTTGCGTGTGTCTGAGCTCCGGTTAATGTTTTTGAAGGATTTAGATGCAGCTGTCTGCCTGAATGATGAGACCTTATAGCTTACCTGAGTGATTATTCTTTGAAATTATGATTGTCACAAATTTTCTTATAGATTCATAAGAGGTCTTAGGAAGAAGCGGGGACATAATGTACTGGAGTTCCTAACTGAACATCTCAAAAAAGGAGGGTTAAAAAAAAGATTGTAACAGACAAGAAAATCCGAAATTTAGGAGGTAGCATGAACGGCTCTGAGTTAATACCAGCTTTCTCCAGTTTGAAGGTCAATATTACATACTGCTACATATTAGTCATTATTACTCTCCTTTGAAAACTTTAAACTATGTGGTATCCATTCATCTTACCTGTGCCTTATAAAGTTTCCTCTGTGCTTATGAACTTTCACATGTCATACAGAAAAAGGACCATAAAAATAATGAAAACCCAAATGAAATACAAAATATTAATTAAATCAGACATTATTATTAGAACAGTTCTTTATTATATCTCCATTCGGAACTCTGTTCAGGTTCGGATTATGCAAAACCCTAAAAAAAGCCACAACTAGCGTAATGATGCAAAATAACATTTTTTTAAGTAGAATAACCAAATAAAAACACACAAAAAAGTATATCCTTGGTGATCAGTAATATGTGCTATTTAATACCATTACAAATTGGACATAAAAAATAACAAAATTGCAAATTTATGAAACAACAAAAAGACAAAATGAGCATAAAAGATCATTGATGTTTGATCTGGGCACCATACTTCCATCAGGTCTCACAAAGTGTTTTTCTATTGCTAGCATAGCATAGTTGTTTACCTTTCATATGTAAGCAGAGGTGAAGATGCTATAATCATTTGGCTTTAAATTACTTTGTATTTTATAGAAATAGTTTAAACTAAAAGTGTGGGAGCTGTTTCAGCATCTCAAGGAAGGAAAAATATAAAAAGAGCAAAGAAGAAACAGGTTTTTTTTCTAACATTTTTTTGTTAATCCTTGTCTAATTTGGTAAGATAAAGCCTTGCAAAAGAAAGAAAAAAAGCATTTGCTTCTATCTGTGTATGTCACTCTAAACATCATAGAAAGTGACATCAGAGTATGTTTGTTTGAGACAACACGCGTCTGATGCATTCTAGACGTATTTAAGAACACTGCTATGGTTTGTAGATAGCTTTGCATCAAATAATGCAAGCAAACAGCTTGAGTAGAATGGCCAGAATAAATGTTCATGTTACAACTTTGTATCCTGCTGCAATCTGCAAAATAGCTGCATCATCCACCTCAACATGCATTGTCTGAAGTAGAACTTTTTAGCCTCAAAATGCCTCTACCCAAAGTAAAGGATTTGCCATCACCATTGCTTAAGCTGAAACATAGAACACAACTCCGACTTTGGTTATGTGGGTAAGAGTTAACTTTTTTATATGTGTATTTGCAGGAATAAGGTGATTTATAAGCTTAAGACATTCATTAAACCCATTACAGATTCCTTCCCATCCCCTCAGTGGTTCTTCAGGTCTATTTTACCCCAGACATCCAAATTTGGACCTCTTAGGCTTTAGACTCCGTTATAAAGCTGATCACATCATGTGTGTCAGAGTTTTACTGCTCATGGAAATAGTCGTATTTAGAGGGACATGTTTTAGAATCTGAAGTCTGCGTTCACACAAGCTAGAGTTTACAACAACAAATCAGCTTTAAACTTATATAGTTATCTCAGTTAAATCTGTTCACTACTTTTACTGGTGTCATTCCTCACAACCTCTAGTGAGCCAGATGTTCACTATGTTATACCATTTTCCCAACTCGAGTTCTATAAATTTCATTCATGTAATTGTTTTAGAGCTTTTTTAATTATTTTTTGCTATTTTTTTGTTAAATAATGACATAGCACATTTAAAGGAATAGTACACCCAAAACATGATTAGCCTTCATTTTCTACTCACCCCCATGCTGAACAACACTCTGGAGTACTTTTT
>NW_015150673.1:606521-680448 GCF_000732505.1 Cyprinodon variegatus | reverse complement strand
TATCAAAAAAGTACTCCAGAGTGTTGTTCAGCATGGGGGTGAGTAGAAAATGAAGGCTAATCATGTTTTGGGTGTACTATTCCTTTAAGAAGAAGGAAAACATTCAAGAAGCAGTGGAGGAAAGAGAGATGGAAAAACCACAGTAAATAGGGGAAGCTCGGTTTACCCCTGAAGTAGGGTAGTAGTAGTTGCATTCTGTCCAATCATCAGACTCCTGTACTTCAAGTGGGGTAAAAAGAAAGAATGACAAGCACCTCCTCCTTTCACTTTCAAGCAGGTTTTCTTTGTAGCCTCATCCCTAGACCATTCCATGTCAACATGCTTCAAATTAAACAATACATAAAGATGATGTCTGAATTCATCTTGGATTTACATGTCGTTTTTTTTTCCCGCATTAAAAAAAAAGAATTTGCCCTTCATGTTTTATGATGCGGTCATGAACACAGACTTCCTCTCTGACGTGCATGCATGCAAACTAACATTCAGAGCTCTTGTGTGGTTACAGGGAGAAATAACAGGACCTCACATAGAGTTTGTCACACTGTTCCTCCCAATAACACATTGCTGATTTTTAACCACTGAAACCTCAGAGCTTTCTATTATGTGCTAGTGCTGTTTTAAATAGCAATTAAGGATTGTGAGGCGTCATATTTAGTGCTGTTTTCTGTATCTGGATATATCAAGCGGGGCAATGCGAAGAAAAAGATAATCTGGGGAGTTTTGATTAATTATGTGTTGCCGACTCAGTTGATATTGTGAAAATAATGCTGATTTTATTTTGGCAAATAAGAAGGTGAGGAAAATCGAACTTTAGGTGTTTTAGAAAATGGATGTTTCACTAAAAAGTTTATCCAGTTTTTTTTTTTTTTTGTTTGGTATAGTTTTTTTTTTTATAAGCTCTTGTTAACATAAATAATGCTGTTTGTCAATTCTAAGCAAGGAATTAGAACCATACAGTCAAGCTCCACCAGTAGCTCCTTCAGGTGCCAGACAAAGAGTCTGCAAGCTCCAAGGATGCCCTGAATCCATTCTTCCCTCTCTTTTGCTCCAGGCTGGAGATCAATAGCTTGTGCCTGCTTATAGCCGTGCCATTCCTCAGCCGGGACACTGATGCTAACTATCAATAGCAATGAGAGCCTGTCTGAGACACAGTTAACTGCTGGCAGACCAACACAGCTGTCTGGCAGCAGTTGATAAACATCTTGTGCCCAGAGTTGCAGCAAATAAAACCACTTGATATGTTTAAACTCTGTGGGTGTATTTACTGTAAGAATGTGAGTGTTTTTNAAGCTCCAAGGATGCCCTGAATCCATTCTTCCCTCTCTTTTGCTCCAGGCTGGAGATCAATAGCTTGTGCCTGCTTATAGCCGTGCCATTCCTCAGCCGGGACACTGATGCTAACTATCAATAGCAATGAGAGCCTGTCTGAGACACAGTTAACTGCTGGCAGACCAACACAGCTGTCTGGCAGCAGTTGATAAACATCTTGTGCCCAGAGTTGCAGCAAATAAAACCACTTGATATGTTTAAACTCTGTGGGTGTATTTACTGTAAGAATGTGAGTGTTTTTTTCTGTTTTTTTTTTTTTGTTGTTTTACGTGGCGTCTCTACTGGCTTAGTGGTTACCTGCTCAACGCTTTGTTGTGCCCTCACCCGGCTTGCTCTGTGGCTTTGACACAGACATCACATGTGTATATACTGTATGTTCAGTGTTTACGAGCGTGTGAAGTAATGCGGGGATAATTCGATGTGTAATTTTTAGTTTTGCTTCCAGGTTCTTAAAAATACATAAACACTCTGTGTTTGGGGGGTTATGCCGATAATCTTTTCAAGATGCTTTTGAAGGGCGCAAGTCCCCTCCAACCTCCAGTCCTTTAAGCGGGTTTTGTGTGCGTCGGCGCAATCCACCTCCATCCTGCAAAATGTCTAACCACCTAAGCATCTCATTTTGTCCAAATATCATCCGTCAATGTCATATGAAAGCGAAATGTGTTTTTTTTTTTTTTAAGAATCCGAAGGAGCTAAAATTTGTAGTCTTGGTGGTCGTCCAGTGCCATGGTGTTTCTCATTACTGCAACTCAAGCGAGCATGCTTAATCAGATACAATCAGGAGAATTTGGTTCATAACAATTGAAGGATTTGATGATTGCGCTTTGGTGACTAAGAAAATCTATGTGGGGAAAAAGTCAAGTGCACAATAATGTGAAACAGGAATTTTGCTGATTGATAAAAAAAAATTAAACTGGGTGCAAGTTATATACATGTGGGAGATTCAATAAAATGATTGATTTTCTGAATAGAAAAATAAAATACATATACTTAATGTCAGGTTTTACATCAGAATGACAATTTTTTTTCAAAGCACACATAGATATGGGGATTCGGGTATCTGGTTTTCCAGTTCAACCAGTTTCTGCCATCTTTTCTCTTCCTAATTTCAAGAAGGTGGAGGCCCCTCGTCTGCCATCCATAAGCACATCTCTCTTTAACACTCATTCTTGAGCGGTTACAGCTGATGCTGACACAGAAGTCCAGTGGGTCACAGCCAGGTGCAGGACCAAGTCATTGTATGCAAGTCTCAAGAAAGTCTCAAACCTTTACACCAAAGATGTAAGTCCCAAGTCCCACTTTATCCCCCAAAGTTATAGATAATTCATCCAGAGTCAACTGGTTCAAATTTTAAAAATTGAGCAATTTTTTTATGTTAACAAAATTCTAAAAAATATTTTCAAGCATTGCCAGATTCTCTTTTTCTTGTGATGATTTATTATTAAATAAATGTTGCATTTTTGTAAAAAAAATGCTACATTTTGAAAGAGTCTCACTGACCTCTTTCATCTTGTGCCGAACGACTCAGCAAGTTATCCCAGGTTTATATCGCCTTCTAATGACTCAGCTCCGAACGGCATATATACACACACTGGGAACATCACACCCAGGTCAACAAGTTGATTTTCGTGGTACAATTGAGCGCAATGTACGGACACCAACACACTTTGCAAAACAACTCTGCTTACATTCAATAAACATGGTGCTGCACTGGTGTGAGAGATTCAGAGGGGCAAAAAAACAAAACAGTAAAGCACACTTTCTACATGCTAAGTCCTTTCTATGTTTCTTTCCATTGCTTACTTTCCTAATTTCTGTCGCACTGGTGACATCATCATCGATAAACCAGCGTGATGGTGTCACCAGACATGCAGCTGTGGGAAGACAGAGGCCAAGCAGGGGATCAGACCCAGCTTTTTTCTGCCGATTGGAAGGGGAGCCAAATGCTGATTGTTTGTGGGTCGACCAGTGTTTGAAAAACCAGCGTTTACCTGCTAATTTCAATGGGAAAAGAGGCTCCAAAGACTCAAAGGCACCTTCTTCCCTAGAGCTATCAAAGTCATCACTCCTCTTTGGACTCTCTTTACTATTTTAGGGAACTTCACTTTAATGCTCCAACTTTGATCCCAGGAAAAAAGTATTATTAATGTTGCCTGCTGTTTTCACTTCTCAAAGCTGTGATCCAATTAACATACTGTCGTGCACATGCTCCTGTGTATGCAATGACAATAAGGACAGCTCTGATTTTGATTGAATAAATAGTAACTAAAAAGCTCTGATTAGTCTTAATTTATTGTTCATTGCTTATTTGTTGTGTTACTTTAGTGCATTTGTGTGATTTTTTCCTCCACGGTACTGGTCAAACCTGACCCACATTTACAGACTCCCACACATTTACACAAACCCAGTGTTGTCGGGCAGGCGTGAAGCCCCATCGACCTCCTGCACTTCACCGACACCCTCGAAATGTTTGTTTGTTTGTTTTTTAACCCCAAACAGAAAAGTACTGAGAGGAGGGAGAGGTGTCTGAAACTGCAGCTGGGATAATGTAAAAACAAACACAAGCCATTGATATTGGGTGATGCTCCAGGAAGTTTTAGGGGACGGGGGGAGGGGGACAATGAGGAGGGGGCAATCTGTGCAGACAAGTGGTGGCAGGGCTGCTGGAGGACAATGGAGAGGGTTTGATCTCTTAATTAATGGTGGTTGGCTCGTGCTGCTGCAGGTAGTGAATTTTAATTATTGAGGCTTCCTGGGCCACAAGTAGAGCCTTAAATTTCCCTCATCCTTTAAATATATTTTCCCTCATCCTTTAGTAATGGCCTAAAACTCTACAGTTAAACTATGCAGATTTGAAACAATATAAATATATAAAATACTTTTAAAGCAGTATTTTCCTTGTTGTTGTTGGCATTTTTTTCCCCAGATAGATTCATTGTTGGACACCTTGAACACATTTATGTCAAGTTTTACAGGCTTTACAATGACAGCATGTGCAGCTTGATGGATGGAAAATGTGGGCTTATTTTTCTATTTCTTTGAGCTTGAGGCCAGCTTTCAACAATCCCTTTAATCAAGCTCCTAATCCTTTTGAAAGACGTCAGTATGCCATTAATAAGGCCATGCACTACTTCATATGTGTGTTAAGAATCGAGAAGGTTAAAGACTTCACTGTTTGGTCTCAATGTAAAATAATTGTCATGCATTTGTTATTAATCGTGAATTGTTATTTTAATTTTAGAATAAAATAAACAAATGTATTATTTGTTGATTTTATCCCCTTATATTTTTTATTCAGCTGTCTTGTAAAGAAAAATTTTAGTTCATGTGGCACTAATAGTAATCAGTGTACAGATGCTGCAGATCAAAGCATTTTTATGAACTTTAAACTTTTCAGGTAACTCCAGCTCACACAAGCCCCTGCTCAAGGGACACTGATGCGCAGCTGACCCAGATGAAGGCCCGATCAAGCTCGTTGTAATTCTCTCTGCGTCTTGCATGGAGCAGCGGGGCACAGAAGCCCCACCACGTGTTGAATACGGTGTCAGACCGAAAAAAAAAAAAAACATTTGGGGGTGGGGGTGAGGGGGTCTCCTTGGTAAGAAATACACCGTGTGAGGATCACTAACAGCCCCGGTTTGGAAGAATCCAACGCTTTAACTACCGCATTATGCGCTCAAACGCGCCGCTGTTCCACAGCCATATATGATCAATCCTGACGTGTCAGCGATAATGGTGAATGATGGCGCGCGGGTTCAGATATGGTGCGCGCGCTATTGATTGCGCGTGACAGACATGTGCAAGTTTAGGAGCGTCAGTATAAGACATATATATATTTTTTCTTTATTAGTTTTATCATTTTTCTACGAGTGGAAAAAAACTGGTGGAAAAGATGTGAATTAATTTAATTACATTAAAAAAAGTTTGATACGAAGATATTTATTTTTGCTTAATTTTACTAATATATTTATAGGTTTAATATTAGTAGTGGAAGTAATTGTTGCTTTTTTAATACTTTTTAAAGCAATAATGTCTTAAAATGTTTAGATATTTTTTTTTCAGATGATTGTGACTTTTATATAATTAAACGTCTAAAATATTAATGATATGTTCTTATAACTTTTCAGGCAAGTAGGCAAAGCCTTTGAAACTGTTCCGAGAGAAAAAAAAAGCACTGTTATCCATTCTTCCTATGACTTTTAACACTTTTAACACCGCATCCTCAGCGTCCTGAGTGAACCCCCTTTTTTAAAAGTGTCTGCCTCTCTCCTGGGCTTCAAATCACCCTTTTTACAATCTCACACCAACACTCACATCAATTAACTGGCCATTGATTTTCCCGCCCGGGACATTACAATATTACAGCCCCCCCACCTCTCCTTTTTTTTTTTTTTTCTTCTCTCCTCCTGCAACATCCTTAAGTTCCGCTGATCTTAATTGGCGCTCCTATTAGCGGGCGCTTTTATGGTTCAGCTCAGAACAGCTTCTAGTTCCATTTTGCAAATTTGCTGCAAATCATTAACAGTAATAATGTATATTTAAATTTATACCGTGTGATTTTTTATTATTATTTATGTTTTTTTTTTTTGTTTTTTTTGGATATAACACAAGGTGGAAATCACTCGGAGCCATCAGAAGTTATCTGATTTTCCTCTCTTTCTCTCTCCATTTTTTTCTTCCCATGAATAAGTAAATAGTAAGCTAGTCGAAACAAAAAGATAGCTGACACAAGAGTGGACCAGATCCATCTATAGCCTGCAGCTGCTCTTTAAATATTCAGGGAAAAATAATGGCATCGAGGCATCACCTATAGTAACGTTATTATCTTCATTTCTCAAGATCAGCCGGCGACTGAGAGCTTCGTTTATCTTTTTCAGGTAATAAATCTGCTCGACTCAGCGCTCAGGTGAAGAACCCTCTGGGACCCCTTGCCCCCTTTACTAATAAAAGTAATAATAATATTAATTGTTATAATTATTATTATAATGATGGTAATAATATTTGCGAAATATCTTTATCATAGGCGATATAGCCAAAATACCTACAAAAGTTTTAAGAAAAAAATATTTATTTTATGAAAACAAACTCTGCTTTTTGTGAAACTCTGACATTTCCCATTTTCCGCTCTAAAATTAAAACCTATATTTCTCTTAATTCAGATGAGACTCCTGCGCTCTCTTCTCCCTATGCGCTTCTTGGCAACATCCCGGCGCGCGCGGCACGTTTGGATCCTCAATGCAAAATCAGAGGAGAGAGAGAAAGAGGGGAGAGAGAGAGAGAGAAGGAGAGGGGCTGTTGGAAGGAGGTGGAGGTGAGTGTCGGAGTGACTGAACAGCCTGGTGACCAATCGCGTCCTCGATGGGCCGGGCTCCGCTTGGGTCCCGCTGCCGCTCCACGGGCCCTCAAAGTTTGTTTATTCGCAGAGCGCTGTGCCTGACGAAAACGTGTTAGTAGAGTAACTCCCTTTCTACTAATTATATTCAATAAAGTATAGTTTTATTTTTTTGGGTGGGAGGGGGGTTAAGAATCAGCACCGTGGACTTTTTAAAGGAACACATTTTCTTTTTGCGTGGATCGTTTATCCCTTCTTCTTTTTTTTTTTTTTGTTATTGTTGTTTGTTTTTTGGAGCACCAAACTATCCCGACAGTGTGTTCATCATAAGAGTCCGAAACCCGAGCAGCTTAATGCCAGGGCGCAGAGAGAAAGACAGAAGGAAGTTTGCTGAGAGAACGGCGGAGGCTGCTGCGCGCATCCGTCCAAACTGGTTGCTGCAGAATCCGCGTTAAAGACTGAAAAGATCCGGCCACAGGAATGATCTGGAGAAGCTGACATTCCCCTGTAGTAGTCTACATAAACCCCTGGCTTGGCTCATAGAAGGGGTTAAACCGTATCTAAAGGGAGTTTGGAAAAGCCAGCCTTTCTTTCCGTACGGATCAACTCATTGGGTGGGAGCTGAGAGAGAGACAAGAGTCCCCAGCAAATCAGGAGCTAATTGATTAAAGAGACTTCATTTGAATAGGAGGGGGGCTGGCGAGGTGCCAATCGCCTTTCAAAGAACCCCCCCTCCCTCCCCACCCCTCCACCGTCTCCGTATGATTAATCGCACGGCATTATTGATAATCATAACGGGGCACATGCGCGGTGGATGGGCTCGATTTACGTAATTTTTGAGGAGGTTTTGTAGTCATTTTTTTTATTCTTTGCCTGCTGATGTGCCAGCCAGCATGTCGCGGAGGAAACAAGCGAAGCCGCAACACTTCCAGTCCGACCCTCATCTCCCTTTACCGGAGCACAATGGTGAGTCTGCCGCTGCTCCTCTGCGACTGTGGCCACTTTCTTTTTATTTTATTTTTTAAACTATGTTTCCTAAAAACTGATCGGGACGCTGTGCCTTAAAGTTTGGACTTGTTTCTTTCTTTTTTTTTTTTTTTTTTTTTTTTGCTGCAAGGGCTTTAGGATTTCTTTTTATTAATCCCAAAGAAGATTTTAACCAAGTTTATAGTCACTTATAAGTACTAAATAACTTAAACTAACTTAGAAAGTAGTTGCAATTTACACTTTCTTTCATGTTTTTAATTCTTTAACAGTTTCTGATCCATTTATTTTTTTTATTCTAAATGAAAAAATACATTTTAATTCAGATTTAAAATTCACTCCGTGCGCAATATGATGGTCCTCGCTTAGTGCGCCGCCACGGAGCGCTTTCCACATTCGCTGGAAAGCCGAAGCGCATTTAAGAGTTTGTCTCTTAAACAACTCAATCCTTGTTTTCTGTTCTTTCACTCTTTTGCATTTTATTTCTAACTATGAAACGGAAAGAAACCCCTTTCAAAATAGAAAGGAAAAAAAATCATAAAAGTTCTATATATTTTTCATTTTCTAAAACTATTGGCTCATCCTTTAGAGTTGTTGCACGAAAAAGTTATATCTCTTAGTATGAGAGGCACATAATTATGGAAGTGTAATTTTTTAATAGTGCACATTAAATCGGCGTGATTCGTTGATTTACTAACATTTTTGTTGCTTATCAAGGTATATTTGTTTATTGGGCGCGTGAATGCTTAGTGATTGTTTTTTTCCAATCAAAATGTGAGACGGGTTTTTACATTGTGGCATGTGAAACTGCGATTGCATTTAGAACTAAAGCAAAGGGCATTAAACTGATTACATTATGACGAGATTTGGCTCTAAACTGTAAAAAAAGAAAAATTAAATGAAAAGAAATAAATCAAATAAAAACATACCTTAAAAAGTCAGATAACTTATCTGATCTGTCTTTTGTTTATTCGTATTTAATACAAGGCTTTCACAGCTAAGCAGACCATCTTTTAATTTATTTAACTTGAAAAGTAATCAAAATTAATCAAATATTATTTTTTGAACATTTTTAGTCATCACCTTATTTTGCTAATGAGTTTGCAAATCTTTACATGAGAAGAAAATAAATAAATACAAATAGAACGTATATTTTTTTTTATATAATATCGATATCCTGTACATGACAAGATAATGAAATATAGCTATCCTTCAAAATGGTAACAAAACATATTTTTTTTATTTCTTGAGATAGTAATTTGAATTCACTTTAAAGTTTATGTGATTTTTTTGTCAGGGGTAAATTCCTTCGTGGTAAATGAATGTTTTTTCAGCATTTCTACTTAAATCTAGTGACCTAGAAGTCATTTCCCTAAAGTTTTTCCAGTGCTAATCTGCTTGTTGATGAATGATGTCCAAAATAGTTAACAGAGACAGTGCCAGTGTTGTTAAAAAAGTGTTTTGTGAGGGCTGTGATGGAAAAGTGAAACAAAAAGTTGTGATGATGAAGGTGCTGCATTTGCCTGGGAGGTCGGGCCTGAGAGCCGCGGAGGGTGGGATGTTGAGCTGTTTTAACCTTTGCCAGTGGCCCCTCTGTGTGGAGGTGATCAGAGTTCAGGGCCCAGTGTGCTCCTCTCAGCCTTGTCATTGAGCGTGCTGATCGGAGCTGCGGGCGGCCCAGCAAGGCCTCAGCTTTTTATTTAAGTGTGTGTGGTGTGACTTCAGGGCCTTATCAATGTTGTGTCCATCCCCTTCATGCCCTATCAGAGTGGGCCCCCCTAGAAGAGAAGACTGGGCACCCCCCACCCCCTTTTTTTTAAACACTGTTGTTCCCTTCAAAGACTGAGTGCAGTTGCCTGTCAACCTGCCAGTGTTTGTGAGGTGGGAGTCTAGGTGTAGCACGAAAGACTTGCTTTGTGTCTTTCCCTCCCCTTAAGCTTAGACCGTGTCACCGAGGCAGAGCCTCCGAGTCTTGCATCTCTTCCTGGACCTTCCGCAGCTCTTAGTGGAATCCCATTTAGTGTTCGATGGGCTGAAGACGACGTGAACAGAAACCCCTCTGAAGTTACAAGTGTCAGGAAGCTCACAGAGGCCCCCTGCGCAAAAAATAATGTAGGATTTCTTGAAGCTCGCCTCTGACTTTTTCCACTAATCTTCACTTTTGAAAACCTGTCTTCTAGCTCTTTGTTTTTCCTAACACCTTTTAGTCCTACACTCTTTCTGTATACACAGACTCTATAGACATTTTACACAATCCTTCATACCTACTTGACTTCATCTTAATTTTAATTCGAAGTTAATCCTTGCTATTCCGGGACTTAAGCCTAATGCTAGCATCTGTGTTGTTTGTTATACTTGTCGTATGTGGTCAGTGGATCTGTAGTGATGAATTGACTAAGATTTGATCCTTCTTTGGTCATCAAGTAAAGTAAGGCAGAGTGTTTAGATCCAATTTTGTAGCCGTGGGAACTTATTGACTTAAAAGAAAGAAAAAATACAGCTTCAGTAAATATCATTATGGTTTTATTCTGTTTTATTCCGTCAACGTTTTAATTTAAGGCAAGTTGAGACCTCCAATTACAGTATTACATAAATATTATGTATTATACACGCACATGTTTGTTTTTGTTACATTTTTTAACGTAATCTTACGGCAAACGTTTTACTACATTTGCACTAAAATCTTTTTTATATATATTTTTGAACAGCTTTAAATTAATCAGATAAAAAATCATTTATTGGATGGTTTTAGGATTTTAATGTCGAACATTAATTTTGGGTTACCAGTGTTTTTCTGCAAGTTATCATTATATTATTTGGTTTTACAAATAATACAAATACACATTTTATTGCATTTTTCTAAAATTTATTCATATTTTGTTCTCTGCCTATATCCCATTTTGCCATACATTTTTTAATTTGCATCACACTGTATTATTCATGTAAGGTGGAGAGAAGAAAATATATTTTATATATTTTTAATTACCTTTTAAAAGTTTTCCCTTACATGCAAAGCTTTTTTTCCACAAATTAAACACTCTGATTGTAGGCCGGTGGGTGGGTGGAAGGGGGGATTTAACATGAAAAGTTATCATTAAAGTTGAATCTTCCGTGTTTGCATGGTTTGGTGGTGTGAGGGCTGGGGTTTACTGTCATGGCAACTTTGCGTTTGCAGTGTCTCTGAGCATAGAAACATTGAAGGAGATAATCCCTGAATTAAACAGGATCTGCTTTGAGTCGACTGGGATGAGCAGAGGGCCAGGCTGTGCCGACGATCCCCGCCGCTCCCATGCTGCGCGAACAATGGGAAGGCATCCTGTCTCTCTGTGGGGCAGGGCTGCGCTCCTCTGGGTTTCATTTGCAAATGAATTCTTGGCGGTGATGAAAGTGTTTTGAGAGGCCGGAGTTTCAATGAAAGGGTTTCATAGAGAAATTCAATTTGTAAATCAACTTGTATGTTAAATAGCAAGATTTTAGTGTGACAAAGAGAAAACTGAATGAGGATAGTCTGTGAAGCAGTGGGAAATCTGGGGGTAGGGTGTCATATTGCCTTTTCACTATCTGACTCGTATTGTTTTATTAAAAAGGAACATTTAAAAAACACTATTTCTGTGTGCATGTCAGTTTGTGTAATTGCTTTTAAATTATTATCTGAGGAAAAGCAGAAGTTTCATTGCTTGTTTTATGGGTTGGTGATTCCAGTTTGTCAGTTTTAGCAAGTTTGTGAGGCATGCATCCAAGTGTATAATCCTACCCTTTTTTACCCTTCTAGATTCTCTCTCTGTGAAATAGCATGGATTTTTTTGTTTTGCTTCTGAAAACATTTTATGATTTTAAGGTAAAATGCAGCTTTTACAAACAGATTTTTTCTTCACATTAAATCGGGGTATGATAATAAGATTATATATTTTTTTAAATACCTCTGGGTGCCACAAGCTATGTAGCTTTTTAGCTTCTACGACTGCAGGGACGCCCGAGACAAATTAGTTTAGTGACATAGATAACCTGTCCAAGATGCCCATAGTTGGCTGAAAATGAGCAAAGTTGACAGCAAATTGAACGTCTAATAAGACCCTCAAATACTTTTTCTTTTTTTCACGGGATGGACAACAAGACTTTGAAGGGCAAGAATTATAGGAAATCAATCCCTTTCTATGAAATTTCATTAAGAGCCAATGTCTTCGCTTCGCTTTGTTTTATATTTTGATGGATTATCTGAAGAAAATGATTACCTTTTGCTGGGCTGATGAAACTCAGACATGCATCTTCAAAGATCACTCTTAAACAGTATTTGCGTAGTTCCCATTGATTTTCTATCTCATCATGTTTCTTTAGCCACTGTGTTGAATAAAGCCTTTTCTAATTTTGTTGGCTTATTTTTGTCTTACAATCATTGTGTCTGTGAGCACATCAAAAGGATAAGTGTAAAACTGATTAATTTAAGATTAGCAACAATGGAATCTGGGAAGATAACGCAGCTTTTTCAGCTGCAAATCATTTCTAATCACTAATCCTCTGTTTCTTCTTTTTCAGGGGACACAGAACTTTGCTCTGAGGACCCCCCCTTCAAGGAGTCAGATGCCCACGTCTGCAGCAGATGTTGCGCTGAGTTCTTTGAACTTCCAGATCTTGAGGAACACCAGAAAAATTGCACTAAGAATCAGTTAGTTTTAATAGTAAATGAAAATCCAGCTTCCCCTGCTGGAAGCTTCTCGCCTGGGTCTCCTTCCAATAATCCTGATGATCAGATGAATGACACAGCTAATAATACTGATCAAACAGAGTGCAGTGACCTTTTGGAGCCCAACACCCTTGAAAAAGACGAATCCATGGATGTGGATGTTTCCGGAATGAGCAGTGGCCAAGAAGAGGAAGGTGGTCAAACAGAGAGTGGGAGCTCTATTGATACAGTCAGCGGCCATGCAGGAGGGGGTACTTCCGGCCCTGCAGTAGGTACTTCAACTATTGCTGCCTCACTACCTCAGCTCAGTAACCTCACTGAACTGGGAAACTTCTCCATGATCAACAGCAATGTAATAATTGAAAATCTCCAGAGCACTAAAGTAGCCGTGGCTCAATTCTCCCAAGAGACCCGGTCCACTGGGGGCCCCAGAGTGGCTGTTCCAGCCCTAATGGAGCAGCTTTTGGCCCTGCAACAGCAGCAGATCCACCAACTACAGCTCATAGAGCAAATTCGCCACCAGATACTATTATTAGCTTCACAGTCCCCAGAAATGCAGGTACCCCCAACTTCTGCTCCAGGCACAATGGGGCCTGCTGCCAGCCCACTGACCACACTCAGCTCCCATCTCTCCCAACAGCTGGCTGCAGCCGCAGGCCTTGCGCAGAACCTGGCAAGTCAGTCAGCCAGCATTAGTAGCCTAAAACAGCTGGCTGCAGCAGCGCAGCTACCTCAATCCAACCCAAGCAGCAGTGAGACATCTCAGAGTGTTACAACACTGGGACCATCAACAGTCAATCCTCAGTCCTCTGACAAGAGGCCTAGTGTTATGAGTAGCCTCCACTCTCAATTAAGTAACTCCTCACTTGTTAAATCATCAACACCAGCTTTTGGAATCGGTAGCTTGTTAAGTGCTGCAGTGAATCCCCTTCTACCTCAGCCTCCACCTGGAAACCCCATGTTCTCAAGCTCTCTGCCCAGTGTAGGAACCACTGTTGAGGACCTAAACTCTTTGGCTGTTCTGGCCCAGCAGAGAAAAGGCAAGCCACCAAATGTAACGTCATTTGAACATAAGACTACTTCTGATGAAGCCTTCTTCAAACATAAGTGCAGGTTTTGTGGCAAGGTTTTTGGGAGTGACAGTGCCTTGCAAATTCATCTTCGCTCTCACACTGGTGAGAGACCATATAAGTGTAATATCTGTGGTAACCGCTTCTCCACCAGAGGCAACCTGAAAGTGCATTTCCAGCGTCATAAAGAAAAATACCCACATATCCAAATGAACCCTTATCCTGTTCCTGAGCATCTAGACAACATACCAACAAGCACTGGTATACCATATGGCATGTCTATGCCACCCGAGAAACCTGTCACTAGCTGGCTGGACAGCAAGCCAGTTTTACCCACTCTGACAACCTCAGTTGGAATGCTTCTTCCACCAACTATGCCGAGCTTGCCGCATTTCATCAAAAAAGAAGATCATTCTATAGCCATTGCAAGCCCTTCTGTGACTGCAAAGAATGACTCATGTGCTTCTGAGCCCACTGCTAAAATTAATGATGGAGCGTCTGAACAGGGTGAAGGTGCAACTTTGCCTACCTCAAATGGAAAAACTGAAGAAGGAAGCCACTCTTCAGTCTTAATGACAAATGTGAACTCTGCACCAGAGAGTACTACAGAGTATACAGCTTCTAACAGCCCACCTATGATGACCAACCCACTCATGCCTCTTCTGACTGATCAGTTCAAGGCTAAGTTCCCTTTTGGAGGTATCCTGGATCCTCTCCAGGGGTCAGAGACCTCCAAACTACAGCAGCTTGTGGAAAACATTGACAGGAAGGTGACAGACCCAAATGAATGTGTCATCTGCCACCGGGTGCTGAGCTGCCAGAGTGCTCTAAAAATGCACTATCGCACTCACACAGGGGAGAGGCCCTTCAAATGTAAAATCTGTGGCAGAGCATTTACCACCAAGGGAAATCTAAAGACACACTACAGTGTTCACAGGGCTATGCCCCCTCTAAGAGTTCAACACTCCTGCCCCATATGTCAGAAGAAGTTCACAAATGCTGTGGTTCTTCAACAACATATCCGCATGCACATGGGTGGACAAATCCCCAACACCCCTCTGCCAGAGAGCTATCCAGAATCCATGGCCTCTGATACAGGCTCATTTGAGGAAAGAAACTTTGATGATCTTGATAATTTCTCTGATGACAACATTGAAGGGATGGAGGAAGGCCCAGATAGCAGTGTGCCAGACACACCCAGGTCAGTCGATGCCTCCCAAGACAGTTTTTGTAACTCACCAACTTCCCATGAAATGGTAAACCAGGAGGGGCAAGACAAAAATGGTCAAGAAAATCCTAGGAGCAATGAAATGGAAGAGGTCCCAAGCAACCAGTTGAAGCTTAGTGCAAATGGCTTTGTTGAGGGGGATTGCCTCACCAATGACTCCTCATCTCTGGGGGGGGATGTTGAAAGCCAAAGTGCCGGCAGTCCAGCTGTGTCAGAATCTACCTCCTCCATGCAGGCGCCATCCCCCACTAGCATGCATCAACAAACCCGCAAATCTCCTAGCCTTGAAGAAAGGCACCAGAGGGCTTTATCTATGGACCACAACAGTGCTAGCCTCCTGCACTCTCATCCCTCCAACATTGGAGCTCTAGACCTGACATCTGTCAATCCCTCTAAAGATCCTCTTGGCATGATATTTCCGTTCCGTGAGCGTAGCACCATCAAAAACACATCATGTGACATCTGTGGGAAAACCTTTGCTTGTCAGAGTGCCTTGGACATTCATTATCGAAGCCATACCAAAGAGCGACCATTCATTTGCACGGCATGTAACAGGGGTTTTTCTACCAAGGGTAACCTCAAGCAGCACATGTTAACTCATCAAATGAGAGACCTTCCCTCACAGCTCTTTGAGCCATCAAACACCAGCCTGTCCTCCAGTCCAACCCCTTCTATCCTCTCTGTTGGGTCTCTTAGTAAACCAGAGGCCAATGGTTTCCTCCATGTTATCCACCAAGACAACAAAGACAATACCCCAAACTTGGTCGTATCATCTGCATCCACCTCCCCAGTTCTGTCTGCTGCTCCACCTCGCAGGACTCCCAAACAACATTTCTGCAACACCTGTGGAAAGTGTTTTTCCTCATCCAGTGCTCTACAGATCCATGAGAGAACCCACACAGGGGAAAAACCGTTTGCCTGCAGCATCTGTGGTCGGGCTTTCACCACCAAAGGAAACCTCAAGGTAAATGAAAGTCAGAATAATAATAAATATGGTGCTAGGCCTCTGGTTAGTTATGCACTGCTTGTCATCTAAGCTGAAGTTAAATTTGATTAACTAAAAATGAGATCACTGCACAGAGTTTATTTCAACAGCGATCTATAGAAAGTATTTTTGCATGTATTTTTCCACGGGTATTTCCAAAAAAAAAAAAAAAGTCACAGGCTTACATCAAACAAGCATCTGCTCATTGCTGTACAGAAAAATGTAACTAGAATGCACTGATCAGAGAAAAATCTGTGTTGCAAATTGTGCCCCCCCCCAAAAAAAAATCATGGTTTGCTTTACTTAGTATATTTATATTTAGCTTCTGCAGTTTTACCTAAAATGTTTTAAGCAGTTTTGAGATTGAACTTAAGGGTTATAAAGAAGAGAAGGAAGAGGTACTTGTGAAAATGTGATATTTAAAAGCTTACGAGTCACATTTAATGAGGTCTGCAACTTGAGAGTCATTTTGGTACAAACCCTGTGGGTCTCCGTGAGATGAACAAATTAAGGTCCAGATTAAACACCTAGGATCATTCTTGCCAAAATAAGACGTTTACAGCCTGTTGGTACCTCACACAGCATAGGCAGCTAACCAGGCTGCTGCGCCGAGGGTGTGAATCCATTTAAATGCCGTCAAGCATTATGATTATTTTTTTCCATTGCATCATCTCATGTGCAGCTCCTGTGGCCAAGTTTGTAAACAACACTAATTTTCATCCCTCTCTCTGTCTGTCCCTCCCTACTTCTGTTCCGTTTATCCCCCTCCCTCTCCACCTGCATAGGTCCACATGGGCACACACATGTGGAACAGTGCTCCTGCCAGACGAGGCCGCAGGCTCTCTGTGGACGGTCCGATGGCCTTTTTGGGCACAAACCCAGTGAAGTTCCCTGAAATCTTTCAGAAAGACATGGCATCAAGAGCAAGCAATGGCGACCCGGCCAGCTTCTGGAACCAGTACGCAGCAGCCTTCTCAAATGGGCTGGCAATGAAGACAAATGAAATCTCGGTTATTCAGAATGGAGGCATCCCACCTCTTTCCGGCGGCATGGGAAACGGGGGCAGCTCTCCTATCGGTGGCCTGACTGGTAGCCTGGACAAACTGCACAGCGCTGAGCCCAACGCTGCTCTCGCCGGCCTCGAGAAAATGGCCAACACAGAGAATGGATCCCACTTCCGGTTCACGCGTTTCATGGAGGACAATAAAGAAATTGTCACCAATTAGAGTGCATGTGCTGGTGTTGGGAAGAGACACGCAAATGTGCCTCTAGGCACAGTGAGCATGTTTATACCGGAGAAGAAGAATTGGGAAGAGAACAAGACGAGGATAAAAAATTAACTTAACTACTTTGCTCGCCATTGAATCTTTACGAACAGTTGTGTGAAGACAAGTTGTTTTTTGTACAATGTACATGTTATAGTTTTATGGAGCTTATTTATTAGTGATTATAACCTTGCTTGAAACAAGTGGAAGCATTAACAGTTAGGGTTTGTTTATTTTTAAAACCAGAATGACTATGTATGGGTGCTTTGAGTATGTGCTTCAGAGACTTTGAGAATCTGGTTTGGATAACCTAACCTTGGCATTAAGTTATTTTCTGTCTGTAGTTGCTATAATCGAGCTGTCTGTGTTCATGTGATACGTTAGTCCTGTAATAAACAAAGCAAACGTGCTGTAAATAATGTACACTGATCTCCTGTAGATGTGCTAACATCCATGTGTTTTTTCTTCTCCTTTTTGAGACAAAACAATGACATTCAAGCAAGGGACAAAATGATGTGGTAGTTCCTATTTCCTAGTTGTTATTTACATTTATCTTATTTAAGGAAGGCAAAATATTAAAGTTTGCTATATTTGAAGAGTTTCTTTAGTGTTAATTTGTTTTATTGTTACATTTCCTGGCTGTTTTAGTTTTCACTCTTAGTTAACTTACCTTTTTTCCTTTTGTCTTGGTTGCTCTTGTCTTGAGGAGAGCAAGATGGTTACACAGAGGAGGAGTATTCTATCGGGTTTATTTTACTTGGAGCCGTGGCAGCCAATCATTCGAGATGGACTCTCCTGTTGTTTCTCAACTGGATTTCCACATTGCTGCTATGTCCCAGCATCCTCCCTACTGTATGTCATCAAGTGCAAAGTGTGTGTTGAAGCTTCTGTAAATAAGTTCAGATTTGGAAATGCAACCTCCTTGTGGGATAATGTATATAATGATCACATGAGAATCCCATCTCAGCAAGAAATGGGAGGGGGTGGGATGGTACAAACTGAGAGCGTTTTTATAAATATAAATATATATATAGGGTATGACAACCTTCGGACTGTTACATGCACTTTCTTGGAAAGTTGGAAGATCTTTATGGGTCCGGTTTCTCTACACTTTAATACCTACTAACAACTAAGATACTGTAATTCTTTACTCTAATAATCAAATACATCAGTTTTCCAAAAGAAACATTTTGTGTGTGTTTGTGTGCTTTTATTTCCTCACCCATAATGAAAACTTAAAGCCTTTTAACTTTTTCATTAAAAGTTATTTTTAAGATTTTACACTTATTTTGTTTTATAAAACTTGGATTCTTTTTTGAGCTCCTTATTCTTTTTATATTATTTGTCTTATTTTTAAAAATGACACTAAAGGTTGCCACCTTTTTTATATTCAAAATATCAAAAAAGTTTTAGGCCCATGTGAAATACAATCTTTTATTTAGCAAAGCAATTTGTTTAGAATGATTATTGATAAATATTTTTTTTTTATTCTGCAAAAATCCAATCAAATGAGCTCTAAAAAAAATGGTGCCAAAATTCTGTCTATAAATACAAGAGTAAATTTTTTTGTCTTACTCAAAAAAAGGGGGAAAAAAGGAATTCTCCAGCTGCATTTAATTTAACACATCACTGCACATCCTGCAGCCCAGGATCCGCTCTTTTCTACCCAGTTCAGCATCCTCGGCGCGCTCCCTCCTTTCCTCATCTCTTAGCGATGTCTCTTCCCCCTAAATCCCCAATATTTACGTTTTAAATTTCAAAACGTCGAAGCTAAATGATCCTTGCCCACAGCGCCCGCTTTCTTCTTAACAGTCACATGTGTTCCCCTGAGCTGTGTTGGTGCAACTGTCGGCTTCCTGAAAGATTCCTTTAAAGACAGAAAGAAAAACAAAACTGATCCACATTCTTCTCTAATTAGAAAAAATGCTTCCTCTCTGAGTTTTTTTAATATATTTTTAAAGCTCACATTTGAAGTACAATTAAATTAATTATTATTTGTAGGAAACAAAATAAATTATTCTAAATAAATAAAATAAAGCATCTTTTAGTTGCAAATGTAACTCCTGCAAATTATGAATGTCAGTACGTTCCTGGCTTTAAAGGGATCAGAAAAATCCAGTAAAACCTGTTTTTGCCACTATGTGAGCCCAAACAGCACCAAGCAGAGAATGGACTCCTTCCCTTCCCAGTTTCTTGCCTAGATATTGATTAAGCCGTGCAGTATTACAGAAACACTTGAATCTCAGGTGGCTGGAATGTTTACAATTGATCTGCTCCACTGTGGCTCCCCAGCAGTGGCTTTTTGCTCCACAACATGCTGCACCACAGGAAGAGCTAGGCAAACACACTGAAACACAATCGCTGTTCACTAAGAGGTGGGAGGCTGCCCCAATCTGCTTTGCTCACAGTCTGTTCTAGTGCTGGCAAGAGTATCTAGTATCTATTATCTATATGCATTTACAAAGTTGGATTTATTTTCAGTTTTATTTTCCTCATTTGAGCCAAATGGCCTGATGGCCTGCAGTGGCTGAAGAGGATGAGAAGCTTCAGTTCAGAAATATTACTCTCTTTAGCTGTAAGTCACTCCTGAGCACTTACTGTACACTCGAAGGTTCATTAAAGGATTGGCCTTAAGTAAGGGCTGTGTGTGCAGCTGCTGCATTGCAAGAATCAAACCATTCATCTACAAGGAAAGTCAGGTTGTGCTAGAAATCCTTCAGTCAAGTATTCGATACCGTAAAATCGTCATATAAGCTTAAATTAGTTTAAAAGTATAGACAGACCTGATGCAACATATAACATTATATATAAAAATTAAAGCTGGGCTGGGCAGCAAGATCCAGTGGATCCTGTGATGTCGGTGTGCATTAAATTGAATCTGACAGAGAAAAAAAAAACAACAGCAGGAAGAAAACAGGAATGAAAGCAAGAAATAGCTCATTCTTGACTAAGGCTTTAGTTGTTTTATTATCTGTTCCATCCTTCAGTGTGCAGGTCAGGGTAAGATGAATCTGCATGAAGTTAATGTTTGGCGACTGACCCCACACACACCCACCCCCACTACTCATTTGCCTTGTGCTGTCAGGCCTCCCGAGTCGATACAAACCGTATCCTGAAGCCCAGCCGGGGCTCCCCACTGTGGGGTTTTGGCCTAACACCGGGAGATCAAAGACCCACTGGGAACAATGGTGAACCAGGCAGCCGCCACTTTGCACATACACCTGCTCATGCTGTCAGTCACACTCTGTTGATGGATCTTGAAGGAGTTTAACACTTCAACAGCATACCTGTGTGTGATTTGATCATATGGTCTCTGCTGTCTTTCATCTGTTGTTCCCATCAACTTTAAGTATTTTACTCTCTTTGTGATCCTTGTCCTTTTAGCATTGTACTCATTTTCAAAATCTAATAAGAATTGTGTCACCTTCGTTTTTTTATTATTTTTGTGACACCCCAAAACATTGTATGTGTTGTTACAAAACATGTGCAACTTATTCTCATCAATTATTTGAATTTCACAAATTCAGTTTATTCAGTCTAATGCCAATATTATATAGATTAATTACACAAATAATTGTCTATTTTAAATGTAATTTTTTGTTTATTTAAATAATTGTACCTTGCACCTTACAAAGACCAGGAATTCAGTTTCCTACAAATATTAAAGAAAACCTAAAAGATTGGTTCCCTTTATCAAAATCTATTAAATTAAAATAGAGTTTAAAAGGTTTAAAATAAGTTTTAAAAGGTAATTGCCTATAAAGCAGGCTAATCAAACAATGCTGCATCCAAGCTTGTGGAAAGTTAAGTGGAAGAAAAAAATTTATCAAAATAAAATATGTCTGTTTAGGAAAATATGTTGTTTTGGTCTGATGTTCAATTGTAATCTTATTTGTAGTCTGTATCAAACTTTCTTTGATTTTGTTTTGTATTTTATCGGCTACTAAGCCATGTCCATAAAAATAAAAAATAAAGAATGTAGGCCTTAGATTTTTACTGAAGTGCTTAATGATTTGACTTTTGAATAATAACCGAATTAATCAAGATGTAACTTTAGTTTTCAAAAACAGAGAGGTTTTACAATAAAAATAAATAAATAAATAAAGATGGCATCCACAGAAATGTAAAGTGCAACAAAAATAAACAAAAAACAGCTACTTAACTTTTCCAAACTAAAACTGTTTAATAATAATCACAGTCTGGCTGTTGACAGCAATAACATAAAAGGACCTGAAACAAAGGAATTCAAGTCGAGACATGGAAAAAAATCCTGCATAATTGTGTTTAATAGTACTTCTCCTTAAAGGTCCAAAACCTATCAGGTGTGAACAGTGTGGCTGATGTCTGGTTCACCTTAGGATTAAGCAGGAACTGCTCTAAGTTGAGCCCCTAATGCTTATACTACTGTTTTCCTCCTGGCCCACTCTCTATCCATTCATCCATTGGCTATATCCGCTTGTACAAGTAGGGCACCACAGGACAACTCACAAGCACACAAGACAAACAACCATATGTGCACACCAACAAGCACTCTGTTAATATGCTAAAACACTAAACACAAAGAGGTCAACTATTAAAGAAGAAACAATCAGTTTGTCAATATTATTGCATTTTGTGCTTTGTTCTGCTTAGCTTTTCATTTTCTCTCGCCTTAATTGTTTGTCTCCTTTTTTACAATTTTCTTTGCTTGGTTTATTTCTTTGGTTCTGCCATGTGGAGACCATCCAACAGTCAGACTCATTTATCTTGCAGTGCGTCCACTCCTTGGCTTTTGTGTGGTGAGAAAGAGTGGAGTCGGTACATATTGCATTTCATGACCTATTGTGTCTAAGGTGTACCCAGGCAAACAGGTGGAAGCCCTAATGGGAGCTAGTCATGAACCTGACTCACCAAACTTTGGGTTCTTTGGGTCATTCTTTATTAAGGCACCCATGCTTGCAGAACGGCCTCTGTTCTCAGTTTTCCCAAATGTTAGATGGGAACATTCTGGGATGCTAATGACCATTCATGAGAGGTTTGTCTCAAACACAGCACTTCTACTTTCTTTATCTCCTACTTTCTCATCACCGCTGAAATTGAAAGACCGTTATCCTGGGCTCGTACTTTGAGACAGACATTTACGCCATTATGATGCTAATTTCTTAAGACTTGAAGTCTAGGTTTTGTTCTTTTTAGGTCAGGAAAGGTTTATAAGACTGGATCATTTTGACAGCATACAAACACCTTTTTTGTTATCGCAAGCAAACCTGGTGTCACAGGTTGTCCTCTTTGCCATTAAAGGCAATTGAATTTGAATTGAATTTAATGTGCATTTCCATTTCAAGATAAATCAGATGTTTCCCTGTTTTGTACAGTAGAATGGAGACAGATCGTCTTTCTCTGGTTTTAAAGAACAGCTTTAAGATTAAGTAGGCTGATTGTGGCGCTTTCACCATCAGAATTACGCCTGGTAACCCTAGACCAGCCTGTCTGCTCTGGGGCTTAAACACACACACAGTTAGGGACGTTCTCTGTTAATGTCATCTCAGAGATTCAGTTTCCTAATCGCAATCTTACCTCGAGTCCCACAACCTCTGACATATATTCTTTCTCACAGTGTCAAAGCCTTCTAGTCAGTCTGAGATATATTCCTCGGCTGCAGAATAAGGTATTGATATTTGGATGTCAAGAGGAGATGTAAGTGTGGCTTGGAGAAGCCCCTCAGCACCTTGTCAGGTGTGTTTGATTCCATAGGTGAACTGGAGATCTGTCTTGATTTTATTGAATTTGTCATTTTCGGCCTGGGAGTGAAAGGGGCACCTGTGCGCTGCAGTGAGAGCCTGCCACCTGCATTAACGTTGACATCTGATGTGCATGGACAAGCCTGAAGCTGTTGATTTTTTTATTCTTTTGAAAGCATCCCATCACTCTCCTGTGTACATTATTCATAAGGTGAAGCAGCTGAAAGGATACTTACTTTGTCAATTTTATCATGAAGGGGAAAACAAGGTTAAGAAAAGGAAGGGGAAACAGTCATGCTTCATTGGAAAAATCTAACTATTTCAAATGAGGTCCAATGCTCTGTCCGAACTAAAGAATGAGTGGCAAGTTATTAAATATCACTCTCCACCAAAAGATTGCATTGGATTTTATTTGGACAACTATAAAACCTGCATGTTTCAGATAATTGAATACTTGAGGTTTAAGATAAAATGAAGATAACTAATGTAGGCTATCCTAACATATCATACTCTGTGTTTAAAAAAGTCATTGCTACCTTAAATCTAATGACTTGCTTGGTTAATCTTTCCTATTTTAAACTGCTTTCAAAAGTTCTTAGAATAAAATCTCAATAACTCCTTACATCACTGGGGAGGGATTAAGGTGCACTCCTCTTTGCATATTAATTTTAATTCACTTGCATAGCCTTATGTGTGTAAAATCAAACACCCAGGTATGCAGACAGCTTTTCAACTCAATTCAGTTTATTTATATAGTGCCAATTCACAACACATGTCATCTCAAGGCACTTTACAATTTATTAGATCAGATCAAATTGATTCAAAGTTTTCTATCTAAGGAAAACCAGTTGATTGCATCGACTTGTTGACTCGAAGGCAACCCCTCAGGCTAAGCATGCTTGTAGTGACAGTGGAGAGGAAAAACTCCCTTTTAACAGGAAGAAACCTCCAACAAAACTACACTCAATGTGAGCAACCATCTGCTGAGGTCGACGGGGATTCAAGGAGCCAGAAGCAGTAATACAAAAAGAAGCAGAGATAAAAAAGGCAACTGCAAAAAAAAAGCCCTGTCTACTAAAACACACAGCCAGGCAGATGAGCTCTGAGCCAACCTGACTCCGCCAGATGGATTTGCTCCACATATCCATCTGGAAACCTTCCGTTGAAGTAATTTTGGGAAGGGGCGAAAATACTGGTTAGCTGATTGGCCTATGTTGGTGATAGACGGGCCAAATTAATCAGATCAACGAAGCATATGACGTACTAACAGAGTGACGACGAAAACACAACCACAAGCCAGGCTACTCTTGCCGAAACAAGTCGGGAGGAGAGCAAAAACATCTTTTCCTCTGAGAAAAGCCTCCAGAGCAGTGTTTTGCTCTTCTTTCAGTGAAGAAATACTCTGTAATTCCCATAAAACTTGCCCGATAGCCACGCTAACGCTAGTTTCATCGGTTGAAGCCGCCATGTTCTTTAGACTGAACTGTTGCGCTTCTCGTTGCATCACACCTCAACCCGCCTCAAAGCCAACGCTGATTGGACGTTCGCTTTGGTGAACGGCTCCAAATTTTCTTTAACGGAGAGTCTCCAGACTGATCTGCGAGTGAAACCTTGAAAGCTCGCGAAATCAGGATGGTCTCACGAGGCTAGCTCTGAGCCAGCTCCCATGTCAGAGGATGAAGAGAGCACATACAATTAATCACAGTCAGAGAAACAGGACTACACTGAAAAACAGGCCAAAAATTTTAACAAATTTTGGTGAAATTTTGTGCTCTAAGAGGCAACCCAAATTAGTGAATTCCAGAGCAGAACTGTGATAAGATGCCACCTTTGCAGCAAATCTAGTCGTGAACTTTCCTTGCTCCTAAATATTTCACATGCCCTCTTAACTGTAAATGGAAGTCCTTGGGAATGTCAACCACTCACCCACAAACTGGCAGGTCATCTAAACTGATTGAGTGGGGTCAGTGGATGCTGATGGACATAGTGTGAAGAGGTTGCCAACTTTCTGTAGAGTCAATCACTACACAGTTTCAAACTTGATGTGGTCTTCAGATGAGCTTAAAAATATTGAGCAGAGCTTCGTGGAATGGATTTCCATGATGGAGCAGCTGTATTACCAAGTGCAATGCCAAGTGTCGGATGGAGTGGTGTAAAGCATGCCACCAACGAACTCCAGAGCAGTAAAGACGCATCTCTGGAGTGAAAAATTGTGCTTCTCCATCTGTAAATCTGTTGGACAAGTCTTGGTTCGCCGGTTGCCAGGATAACGCTGCTTGTCTGACTGCATTGGGCAAAAAGTAAGGTTTGGTGGAGGGGGCCTTATGGTGTGGGGTTGTTTTTCAGGAGCTGGGCTTGGCCCCTTAGTTTCAGTGAAAGGAACTCTGAATGTTTCAGTATACAAATATGTTTTGGTCAATTCAATACTCCCAACTTTGTGGGAACAGTTTGGAGCCAGCCCCTTCCTCTCCCAACATGACTGTGTAGCAGTGCACAGAGCAAGATCCATAAAGACATGGGTGACAGAGTCTGATTAGAATGAACTTGACCAGCCTGCAGAGTCCTGACCTCAAACTTAACACCTTTGGGATGAATTAGAGTGGAGACTGAGAGCAAGGCCTTCTCGTTCAGTGTCCATGTGTGACCTCACAAATACTCATGTTGCAGAATGGTTAAAAACTTTCATATACTTTCGTAAACTTTGTGGACAGACTTCCCAGAAGAGTTGAAGCTGTTCTAACTGCAAAGGGTGGACCAACGTTATATTGAACCCCTAAGCAATGGAAATATGATGTCAATTAAGCTCATATGTGATTCAAAGCAGCTGAGTGAATACTTTTGAATAATGTATGAAGTCTTTTAATCATGTCTAGATTCTTAAACAGGAAACACTGCCCCACACAATGATCAAAAGAAAAGAACTCACCTTTCTGGGAAAAAAAAAAGAGTACAAATACTCAAAGCCAGTAGGTTTGATTAGACAGTTCGAACACATTAATAGTCTATAATTAAAACCATTTAAATACAAATCGGACAATATGTGAAATAAATTGTCATGCTAAAATATTTTCTGTGAGTTAAAAGGGTTCTTTTCAGTATTGTCTTCTATTTACCTAAATCAGGTATGACCGGCTTCACTGTCCCTGCAAAGAAAAGCAAGCCCACAGAATGAAGCTGGCATCACAATGCTTAAATATGAATATTAGGCATCCAAGGTTATGTACAATCTTACCATTTCTACCAATACATAAGAATTTGCATACAGAACTCAAAGATCTGGCAGTTGCAGTTGTAAATGGTGACCACCCACTATAAAATAAAGTCAGAAAAGCAATGATTCAATATCCAGGTTCATTCACTCAGATACAGAGTTCCTGTATTTTGCTTCCAGTGATGGTATTGATGGCCTCTGTTTGGCGTATCTGATGGAACATTATCACAGGTTGGCCAACCGACCCTTTTATAATCTTTCTTAGTCTTAGTTTTCTCATTGGACATGGTATTGGAGACATGAGAAAAGTGCTTTCCTCTGTGAATTGTACAATCAAAGGTAAGATAAGCGATGCATTAGGTCATGGTAAATCCCACAATGTTCTGCTTGATGCGGCGATGTGTGTCTCTGCATGAGTGTGTGAGTCGGTCCATAACTCAGCTGCACCACCAGGACATCTAACTCCTACTTGTGCTTCTAGTGATAAGAAGGTATCCCCCGGGTATCCAATGAATGACATATGTTGTATTTATATTATTTTATTCAAGTGTGTGATCTCAGTATCCAGGGTGGACCTTTTTCCTGAAAGAACGCTTTCTTAATGCTCAGTTAAGTTTGTGCCACCTGTGATTAATAAGAAATATCCCAGATCCAGCAGGTTAATGTTTAATCAATCAACTGAGTGAGGAGCCTCTAAATGGGCTGGTTTATTTTTAACTATCGTATTCATCGCATTAACAGCACCAAGGCCTTGTGTAGCCGAGTCTAATTATTTTTGCTTTGAGCTAACGTTTATCAATCCGTGGTGGGAATTTTTATCAAGCTTATCTGTCAAGCTTAGGAAAGTTGAAAAACAAGGCTGCTATCAGTAATGCAATGTTTTCAAACTAAAGCACAGATAGAAAAAAATTTAAGGTCTAAAAGAATGATGAACATTCTATATGTTTAAATCTAAATTTTCCAGTAAGTTCATTAATATTGCAAATTATTCATTATCAGATTTTCCTCCATGTTTGACATAGTCTGTGTGCTCTGCACTGGGAGCTGCTGTTGTGTTAGTGGGCCAAAGCATCTGTGCTATGAAATCAACACCCCACTCAGCAATAATGCTCTCTGAAGCTTGGCCAGTTTACGAAAGAATCGATCCAAATAAAAGCAGCAGATAAAATTGACTGACCCTCATATACTTAATTATTGCAGCTATTTGACCAAATAGCATTTTTTCAGGATGCTCTATGTCACAGGCCATCAATATTCCTTTAATCGCTGTTAGTTATTGCCCCACTTTGTTACTGCTGTGGATGGCCAGTCTCCAGTGGTCAGTTTGGCCCAGGGCAGCAAGGGAATGAGATGCTAAATGGTTGCGCAAACAATTTGATTATGCTGTTTAATTCCTGTCATATAGATCTGCCGGGCCTGCTGATGCACTCATTTCTGTGAGTGTTGTACAGCAGAATGCTGACCTGCCTGCTTCACACCATCAGGTCTGAAAGAAAGATGCCTTTTATCCCTTCTAGGGCTTCAGGATCAATATGGGCTGCCCTGTGGTTATGGGCGAATGTCTTGCAAGTTTTACCTCTGGACATTCACATTTAAACTTGTCTGGGAGTGTTTCTGTTCCACATCAGGAAAAAGAAGAAAGGCTGAAAACTATTGCCTGTCTTAACCATAAAGTGCTGTAACACAAGGAGCTTTGAGGGTTAACTGAAAAAAAAATACCTTAGCCAAATGAAAAATGAGAAATGAGCAGGGGCAAGCTCCCAAACCCAGTTACCCAGCTCCTCAAAATTAACATTTCAATTCAAAACCAATAATAACGCATTGTGTCTGGCATGAATGAGTGCTGCTGCAAAGGGAAGGCGATACCTCCTGTTCCTGTGTCAATGAAAAAGCTCCTTCATCTTGTACTAAAGGGCCCACACAGTCTGAGGTCAGCCAGTCAGCCTTGGTTACACTGCACAGGCATGCCTGGGAAGACGGTTTGAGCTTCCTGGTGCCATTACAAAAGCCAGGAACTTTAAACACACATACACACACATGTATAGAAACACTTGTGTCATGCACTGCATGAAGCTGATGGCTCTTAAGTTTTGCCAAGTACTACTTAGCACGCTGAAAAAAGTACATTATGTATCCTTTGAAATAAGTTGCAGTGACTTATTGCAATATCATATATCCTTTTTATACTTGGCAGCTTGTTATGATTTGAAATTTAATAGTTTTATTAAGGTAAATAATCACTCAATGAATGTTCCAATCGCTTTTCCATCCAAAAGTCTGTCAGAGCTGTGGTCAAGGATTTGTGACATTTATTTCCAAGACACTCAACCACAAAAACATGTTGCATCTTGAGTGTTCATACTGTGTCCGCACAGGTCAAACCTTCCCACATAATCAGACATGGGTTTCTAGACACTTAAACGGCAGTTAAGAAATGAGCATCTAGGTTTTTCAGATGAAAGCTAGATGCCATGGGACTGTGACTGTGCCTAGAAGGTGTCAGAGCTGACCTCCCTCCACCAAGAAGCAGACAGCTTAGGTATAAAGTAAGACAGGGGAACACAGGTTAACTCTGAAAGAGCACTGGCCTCCTCGCAACTACCAAATGAAGAAGCACAGCAACAGATCTGCTGCATGTCTGGCACAACTGATGGTTTCTCAGATGCTGCATCAGAAGGTCAGAAGCTCCAAACAATTTTTTATGGGTGGTGGTTAAAAGTTTCAGCAACATAAGATATGTGGGGAAATATATAACATTCAACTGAGATATCACAAAGAAAATGTATTTTGAATCTGTACTGTGTCTTAAGAGTTATTCATACCACTTTACATTTTAAACACAATACAAAAAGTTTTATTTCAATTAATTTATCAGGATTTGATTTAGCAAAACACAAAGCAGTGCTTCATTGTGTAATGAAAGGAAATGGATATTGTTTCCAAGAAATATCTGTTTTTTCTATCTCACATATTGTTTTGCTGAATATGTTCTATATCTGTACATCTATCAGGGTTTCCTCTTAAACTTTACACATCTGGAATTTTTGCTCTGTCATTGCTGACAGAGATCTATGGTAAACGTCAACTTTAAGTTTTCTTCTTTCAAATTTTTAAATTAATTTGGGCTTTGATTGGAAAATTCTAAGCTAATATTTTGCTTTGCTGTAAACCATTTCGTCATAGGTCCAAAGATAAATAAATAAAATCCATGATACTGCCACCACCATGTTCCAGTATGGGAATAGTGTGTTGGGAGGGGAGCAATTTTCATATTGCTCTACACATAGCATTTTGCTCTTATATAACTAGAGTATAGCTTTCTACCCGTTGGCTGTGTCACGTATGGCTTGTGACAAACTCCAAATGACCTGACAACTGTCCTTGGCAGTTACTGAGAGAGAAACTCTGGGCTGGGAAAAAGTTGGAGAGACCAATGGAAGACAGAATAGTTCAGCTTTAAGGGAGTCTGGCAATCTGTCCAACTACCCTCGATAGGGAAGCAGTGCTTCTCGAAAACTGTTCATAGTGGGAGTGGGAAGGATCTAATTCACATACCTGGTGCAAAGAAATATATAATAAAAAAATATATATATAAAATATATATATATATATATATAGGTACAAAGACATACTTTGCAAAACACCCCCTTCAGTAAATAATTTTTTAGGGTTTATATATTTTTTTGTCTACAGGTTTATTTATTTTAAAGGTCCAGAATTTAAACTTTGAATGGCGACCATACCTCTAACTGTTACTGTACATACTTCAAAACAGTTGAAACTCTCAATGAAGCCAATATTACTTTAATTTGTCCAACTGCTGCTTCCATGACAGAGCATTTTTGTTTATGTAACTGCTTATTACATAGCACAAAAAACATAACGAGCCAGTGGTCAATGACACAGCTGCTCCCAGCAAAGAGTCTGACTGCCCTAATAGGTTGCTGTTGGGATTGCAGCCCGCCTAGATTGTCAATGAGTCTGTCTTGATCTGAGGATTAGGCCAGTCATTCCAATCACAGCCTGGTGCCTTGAGGTTTGTCAGGCATTGACAGGGATGGCTGTCGATGAACCTGGTGCATATTCTGGGACCTTACTGAGTGACAGGCACCAGCATGCCAGGAGACCATGACGCTTTGGGAGTGTGTGTGTATATGTCTCATGAGCTTCTTTGCTCACCCATGTGATGGTTCTCTTGTATAATTGAACCCCTACCTACAGTGTCTATACCATGAAGACAGGTCATTGTGAAAGTGGGCAGTGTTTTGTTTCCATGGTGAAGGCTCCTAATGACTGTCTTTCTGTCTCCACAGATGGAGAAGGATGAATACCAGGGTAAGTGTGTTCATGCATCTGCAAGCTATTAAGTGATGAGGTGGATGTCTTTATAGTGCTCCGGATACAGGTTAGGGTGTTAAAACTTTAATGGAGGAATAAGGAAAAAAAAAAAAACTTTGAACTACCTTTCCTGATTACAAAAATTAACCATGGAACAATCAGCACCTTATAGAGGTATCATGGCACATTTTCGCTTGATACAGTTAACAATAAACATGTAAAACCAATCTCTTTGTGATCCAGGAATTACCCTATGATTGTATGTTGGCATACTTTTTTTTACTGGATGTGGTCTTCCTTCATTGACGGCTTAAAGTGCTCTTTTTGTAACCCTCCTCTGACTTAGTTTGTGCATTCTGTTGCGGGTGAAAGTTAAAATATGTTTTGAGATCTTTAAGCTACTGAGAACCAGCACACACCATTGACTGCATTTAGCTGAAATTATTTTATCTTATTGCCTTATATATTTTTTTTCCCATAAAGCTGTTTACAAGCCATGATTCTCTAGCCTGACGTAGTCCTACTCAATTCTAGTCAGAATGAGTCTGATGCTGCTCCATAGAGCTGTGATTATGGGGCGTGTTTTGAATGAACCAGGAAAAAAATGCCTCTGCACTCAATTGGAAAGACTTACAACCAATAACAGCAACGGAGTGCATGACGTATGTTAAGCCAGGCACAGTTGTTGTCAACAAAAATCAAAGCGTGCAGTTGCACGCCTAGAATAAGAAGATGAGCCTTGATCGCGTTTCTCTGTTCCTCTTTTAAAATTAATTTGCTGTCGATATCTTCTAGAACAGACCTAATAGCAGAATCTATTCACCTCAACTCTACAGCGGCAGCCATTGTTGTTGTCACCCAAGTGCGCTTTGGTGACGTGGTTGATTACGTTACTGTTGATCATCTGTCCATCATCGTATAAAGCCCGCCCTGACAATTTGATTGGATCGCCAGAGGGTGGGCGATCATACTCGCGCTACTATGGAGCAGAGCCAGACCGAACTTCCCGACCTCAAACCTTGTGGGCGGGACTAAGTTCGGAATGGCACCCAGGCAAATGATTCTCAGCTTGCTATAGAGAAATACTCAACAAACTATAAGTGGTGGGTTTAAGAGCTCTCTTCTTTAAGTCTCAGCCTTTGACTTTCAATATGTATTTTATCCTAGATATGGAGAGGAAGGCTCTGGCTTGGGCAGAGGTGTTCAGGTATTTTGGTTTCCTATGTAGTAGAATGATTCCTTGGTTTCCCCAGACAAACTGATCTTGAATGAGCAGGAGAGGTCACTGATGAACACCAATGGAAAGTTCTGGGACCAGAAAGCATTTTTTTGTATATTTTTTATTATGCTTTAAAAGGAAAGATACGAACATTGACTTGAAAATGTGATGAAAAAAAAAACAATATTGTTTAACTCTGCTTTTAAGTGCATCACAAAAAAGAAGAAAGAAGACCAACTATCATGTAACAAGCTTGCCCTGCTCTTGTATCTACTCAGTGGTGAGTCAGAGGGGTTGGGCAGAGCAAACTGACATTGCTTGGCTGGACCTTACCGCCTCTCATCTGGTCATCTGCAACACCCCCCCTCCAACCTAATTTCATCTACTGACACACAAAACACGCACATACAAGCTTGTCGCCCGAAGCCAACAGTGACTTTGCACTCACAGAGGTGTGTGCTCGGTTTGGTATTTAATATTCACCACCTGGTGTTATTTACATGCCTTCTACAAGGAGATGTGAGCTGAAAATTGTTTTGATGATGAATTTTTATGAGAAACTATAAAAGTTGTCTGTTTTTTCAGAATAAGTACATTTTTCACCTGGTAAACTTTTCACACTTTCATACAAGTTCTCATCTTTATGTGTGTTGGGTGTGATTTTATTCGGCAGTCATGGTAGCCAGCTTTAATTAAATATGGATGGAGAGCTGCTGGTTGCCTGTTTTGTTGAAAAGGAAGAAAAGCTCAATTAGTCGGTACTGTTGGTGACACTCTATACTCCTGTGGCCCTCCATGACGAGAATCTTGGTGGTCCTGCATTAAACAGAGCTGGAAATCACATGTATTTAGATTTAATTGATTTGAAATAACTCTTGTGCTTGCTCTTTAATCACCCCAGGTTGGGTGTGAAAAGAGGCCCCCTGCTCCATATTCATCTCTGTGTTTCATGAAAAACATTTTCCAGTTGCACACTGGTACAGATTATTTACTTATTCTGTGTAATTGGATGGTGACCGGGGTTAATATGTAGGCTGTCATTAAATGGAAATGTAGAGTTGTAAAAGGGGGGACTATATGATACAGGGAGTCTTTTCTATTGAGCTGCCTGGATTGTGCGCTCCTTCTTTGAGCTGGCAGGGACCTTCTTTATGTGTGGCAAGTCAAGCATGAATTCTGTGAAGGAAAGATTTGGGGCAGTTATATTCATGTCTGTTTGTTGCTCAGTTGAATGAAATGACCTTTAAGATAAAACGAAACTCTTGAGCAAGTCAGGTGAAGAAAAGGCTCACAGATAGGGCAGATCTGTTGAAAGAAACATTTTAAATTCTGCATTGAAGTAGGGCTGCTGGGGTGTGGATAGTTAAAGAAATCTGGTATTTGGTGGCAACCCTCCTCGGCTGCCATGACAATGCCACATGGGAGGAAGCATTTAGAGTGGACGCTCCTTATTTTGATTCAAACAAGATTGAGGACGGGGATTAAAGTTTTCCCCTACTTTTTACACAACTGTTAACCAACGTTGTATAATCTTCTAAAAAATAACTGGTTGTGAGGAGGCAGGGTGGAATGGTACCGAGTAATCTGGAGGCTGTTTAATTACGTTGCTCTTCCATCCACCATTCATAGGAAAGCCTATAATTAGACCTCCAAAAGCAAAGGTATTTACATCAGATGGGCCTATTACAATTCCTCCTGACTCTGACATAGAACGCCAAGCCTCTGTGGCTTTGAAAGAGGTTTGTAACCTGCATTCTTCCATTGACAACAGGATAGTAAAACCCAACCCATAGCTAAATGTGTCTTAGAAATGAACGATTAAAAGCCAAAGAATTTGCAAGTAAAGTCAGTAATAAGAAAGCGAAAATGAACATCTTGATTCCTACCCAGTTTTCTGTTTTTCCTTGTAGTATGTTGTTGTCTGTAATATGCCACGATTCACTAGTTTTGCCACCTACGAAGAGGGCAGTCTCTGGGTTGCCTGGGTACTTTTGGCGAGGAAGTTAATCATACACCTCAGAACAGTGCCATGCAAGAAAAGCAGTGTTTGTAAACCTGCCCCCACGGCTCTGCCCATAATTGGCTCTACAAGTGACTGCCCCAGCTTCCTGTCAGCATTATATCTGTGTTCACACCAACCCTGCTGGTAAGACATTTGTTCCTTAGAAACATGGCTGCTTTTTTGATCTTTGGACTGTGAAAGCAAAGTAGCTCTCACAATGGTAGCAATGTGACAAGGATTTTCCAGGCTGTGCATGAAGTCAGGCAAAGGTTTCCTGCTGCCTCAGCTTCAAAGTGAAGAACAGCGCTTTCTTAGTTTGCTGTCCCGTCAGGTCTGTTGATGTCGTTTAATAAGAGCAATAACTGTTAGCAGACCTAGCATCCAGATTAAACAGCGTTAAGGCTTTATGTTAGATCAAAATGTCCTTTTTCATCATTCAATGAATAAGTAGCAAAATATATTTTTGATGAGTATTACATTTCATTCTTGATTTAATACGTTAGTTACTTTTTTTTAACAAAGAACTACAGTTTTGCTTTTCTGCTTGGCCTGTTGATGTTTAATCAAAGACTTGTAAATAAAATCTGATTAAAAAAAAGCACCATGTTAAGCTTTTAATCTATGCCTTTATGTTTGAAGAATTGGACAGAAGTTTTTTTTTTTTTTTACTGATTTTAGCTAAGTATATACTAAATACTTCTGATGAAGAAGTAAAGCTGCTTTTACACTATTTCTTTTGCTTTTATGAAAAAGGAAAATCTAAAAAAAAGTCTTATGTAGGTCTAAAACAGAAATGGATGTTTGCTGTACACCATTTCCAGTTGCAACTGCTTTTGTAAAAAAATCAGTGTTGTATCAGGTTAAGGCAGATTAGCATTGTTGTGATGTCAAGACTTTGTTCGATTTCAATTCTCCAAAGTTAAAGGTTATCTGGAGATACAGTTACACACACATTACAGTGTACATTAGACATTATTCAACAATAAAGGTTGAATATTAATAGACCATTTAGCATCCTAAGGTGAGTTACCTTTCATTGGTGTAGACTGAGCTTCCGAATAGTATAGACTGGAATGTTACATTTTTTGTTAGGACATTTATATGATTATTTTGACGTATTAATTGTAAAATTCATGCTACTGAAACTTTTGTGGGCTATAAAAAACAGTGACAGTATGGTTAGTCAATTAAACTGTAAAATATACATTGTGAAATGCTCATGATAAAACACTGTTTATTCTGTAGTATACATGAGCACCCTCACCTTGTTTCATCTATTTGAGCTGTTTATCCTTATCTGTTAAAAACTTTTCTTGCAAAAATAACTTAATTATCCATGCTTGATTTGCATTACGGTTTACAATTATCAGCAATTGCTAAAAGGGAAATAAATATCAGCAGCCCTATATCTTTAAACAGTGTTTTAAAAAATATAAAACAGTGTTATGTCAAAAATATATGTGTTTCTTTATGGTTTAACTAATGAGTAAGCTTTTTATTTAATTAATTTGTTGTCTTATTTGATTTAATCTTACTATTAGATCAACAAGCCTTTTTGTAATTAATTTAATTAATTGAATATAATTTAAATGAATTGGTTACTGTCCACTTAAGCTTAAGCTAAAGTGCTATTTTCCTTGTCTAAAATGTAAATGATATATACAGAAATCACATTTGTTTAATTTTATTTTTAATGCACATTGCCAAATGAAAATGTTCATTTTTATTTGAAGAGTTTGATTGAATGATGATAAATTATGAAAATGACAGTAGCAAGAACAATATAGTTTCTTTGTAGCTTCATAAAAGATAAATGTACACTCATTCCTATGAATTTAAAAGCAATGCACATAAGCATAAGTGGTATATAAAATTAGACAAAAAAGGGAATTATGCAGGATATGGGATTTATTTTTGCACTCTTATTTGTGTTATAACAATAAATCTTGTTAATCAAAGATACATAACCTGTCAGCAATTCAGGATGTAAAAATTTAAAATAAATTAATTTTAATCAAAACATTTCTTCAATTCTTATAACTTATTTTAAGGTTATTTTTGGTATGCAGCAACTTTTAAACTGAAATTACAAAATAAACATTATTTTAACCTAAAAAATGTCTTAGATAAATGACTACGCTTTAGTTATATAAATATGCTCTGTTTTTTTCACCAATATTTTCCACCTGATCTTTATTAGGATATTAAGATATGCCATTTATTCCTACTTGAACACACGTGATTTAACGGTACATTTAGCAGCCCATGTGGTTTTACATCCTGTGCTTTAAATCATTTTTTGAACTTTATTCAAACATTTCACTCTGCTTTAACGGTCAATTCAAGCAGTTCCATTCTTCATTAGTAAGAACACAATAAAAAATATCAGAACAGAGAAATTAGAAGGGATATGCAATCCTTTAAGGTTTTGCTAGCTGGTGTTATAATGCAAGGCAACAAGGTGTAGGAACAGAAATTGCCTTTAAAGCTGACACAAAGCAGGACTCATAGATTAAAATTGGAAATGTTAAAATACTGCCTGTGACACCTCCATGTGTGGAAGGATGTGACTTCCTGCACAGCTGTTGAGAAACACTTCTCGGCACCTCCCAAGCTGCTGCCGCCGCGTTCGGGTCTGCACCTCAACTCTGCTAATAGAGCATGCAGGGAATCTGGCTGAGTGAAAACTGCTTGGAATATGCTTATAATTAATCAAAATAGCCTTAAAATCCGGGGTTAATGATAAAATTGTAATAGCAACCATTTGACTCGTGTAATTCATTCTTAAAGGAAAGCACGTATATCCCTTTGATCCAATTTCAACTACCAAACATTGCTTTGAAAGACAAACACCAGAATATTTTATGGTACAAGACTGTAACATAGTAACTGATCTATGATGCACGAGTGTTTGAACTTTAAATTGGGAGTTTGCTCACATTGGTTTTTGACAGATATTTTAACCAGGTAATAAAAAGAATAGCTCAAGTTGCAGCCATTGAACCACATGTGTTTGTTGGTAGTTGCTCTTGTATATAGAAGGGTCATCATTTTCACTAGCCGGATGCTTGAATGGCTGAATTTGACTTTCTTTGGCTGTCTTTTTCTCCTCTTTATAGTACAACTGGAACTGCTTTGGATTTTTTTGGGAAACCACACTCTGATGAACATCCTGCCTGAGATGTTTAATTGTGGCTGTACAATTTTGTTCACAAGCTGTGCCTTTTTGAGATTTGTTTATTCAAAAACATTTACTCAATGATTGAAACTTCTCTTTAGTTTTCTTTCTTTTTTGCATCGAATGATTGATTCTGGATCTGATTTATTAGAATTTATTCCAACAATTAATAATAATAATCAAAAATTATTAATATTTTGAAATGCTTTAACCAGAGGACTGAATGTACAGTATCAGGATGAATACTACAGGTATAAAATCCATGTATAAGTTTGGGAAAATCATGAATTATTTTTTTTTTTTTGTCATTTTTTACAATCAGATTGTTTTTACTCCTTTTTAAAATAGCTGAAGAACGGCCGGATTAGATGGAGAACATCTGTGAACAACAGTTTTCAGTCTTACCCCAGACAATCATTTAGAGTTTGGTCTAGATCGGTCTATCTTAACACAGTGATATGCTTTAATGTAAACCATTTCAATGTAGCTCTTTCTGTGTATTCATGATTGTTTTCCTGTTTCCTGTTGGAGGGTAAACCTCCACTCCACTCTCAATATTTTCATGGCCTCAAACCATTTTTCTTCCAAGATCAAGACCTCTCCATCCTTATCTTAATTTGAAAACCAATGGCGAAGAAAAAAAACAACCTTGCACGATCTTGCCACTAATATGTTTTACCATTTGGGTTGTTATTTTCGGCAACAAAGGGTTTTGAATGCACTCCAAAAAAATGTTGCTTTTTCATTTTGCCAAAGCCCATTCTTCCTGATGTTTGCTGTGTCCGTTACATGGCTTGTGGTAAACTGCAAATGAGAATTTGAGTTGCTTTCTTTCCGAAATAGTTTTTGTTGATTCTATGAATTTAGTTTTCATTCTTACTGAGTTGTAGATCTGTCCTGCTCTTCCACAAGTATTCCTCGTAATTTGATTTTTTCTTTCATTTATGCCCTCATCTCATCAGTACACTTTTTTTTTTTTTTTTGCAGAGGATAATGTCTTTGTTGGTGTACAGCTCTGCTACATGATTTGTGTTGATGCATGATGAATTGAACAATAAACTGTTAGATGTTTAAACCTTTGAACATTATTTATGTTAATTTAAACTTCCACACAACTTTCTAGCTATACTGTTTCACAGTTTTGTTTATTCATTAATCCTCTCTAAACAACCTCTGGGAATTTGGGATTACCACACATGCCTCATTTTAAAGGTTTGTATTTGAAAAACATTGATTTAAAAACACTTTTCTTACCTTGCACTTCAGCTATGGAGTATTTCATGTCTGTCTTTTACATAAAATCCCAATAAAATACATTAAGATNTATATATATATATATATATATATATATATATATATATATATATATATATAAATGGTGACAGAATTTGAAATGGATGCAGTGAAGTTAGAAAATGGTTTAAATAACCATTTTTAATTTATTAAATAAACCTTGGTAATGTATAGCAGTTGGGATGAGGTTAAATATTGACAGTTTGACTTCATTCCTATGTCTCCAGTGACTCCAAGCCTTTGTCTTTCTCACTGCCAGCCTGTGCTTGTAATTGAATTGTAAGCTACACCCACACTGTTATTATTTACTGCAGCTCAAACTATCAGAGCAACAGGTGGAACAGAGCTCCAAGCCATGTTGAGGTGCTACCTAAAACGTACCTAAAAGAAAACAATATATGGCAAGCTCATCCATAAGTCATGGCATTCAATGCAGCATGGATATGTCAAGCAAAATAGGAAGCGTTATGAATGGCAAGAGTCTGTGAATGATAATAGTCATTAAAATGACCATTGAGGGTCACCACATTCATGCCATATATCAAATCCCCTTTGAATGAGATCAGTTCCCTCCTGTCAGAGCCCATTAGATCTGTCCCACAGCCCCAGTGGCCAGCTGACAGGAGAGAAACCCTAGCTCCAGTCTAGCACCATTAACATTAGAAAATGGGTAATCAGCTGGAATGAAGCGCAAGAAGGAAGGAGGATTCCAAACTTTGCCCATGAAACACAGGAAGCCCAACGTAAAATGTTAGAGATACGTGTACATAACAATCTTTCCAAATGTGCTGAAGTAATTTTATGTAAATGCTTTTCTAAGTTTAAAAAAAAAAAACAGTGCAATTGTATCTCCTTTATACATTTCAGAACCCAATAGTTTCCTCTCCATGCACAATGTTCAGCCTGGTCGTACAAAATTGCGTTGAACCTCTTTGACTTTGCGAAATAATTGAGTTAAAAGACTCGATAAAACATTAATTAGCTTAGCAGTCTGGAGCAGATAACATAGATAAAACCCTATGTAATTCATATTGATTAGAATATGCACATTGAGCGTAACCTCTTAAGACAAGTTTTCCTTATTAAATGGACACAAAGCCGAGGTCATTATTCGTACAAAGAAAGATCGCTTTAGATTTTATCTTTTCACATAAAAAGGTTTGATTGGATTTCTTTCTGAGGAAGCTGCACAATCTATTTTATTCAGGTTTGATTATATTACCTCTTAATTAGTTTGTATATTGAGTAGAACAGGCCTTATTGATTTGAGGTGCATTCATTTGCATTGCAAAAATCCCCTTTAATCCAATATAATCTCATCCTTACTCAAAGAGAACAGACAGCGTCTTTGAGTTGTTCTTGTTTTTGCAACTCCTTCCTTGTATTCACTTCTTATAGAATATGTTCTTTCTGCAAAATAATATTCCTAAATTTGCCTGTTCAGTTACACTCAATTTGTGTGTTTTTCATGTGGGCTACGTTCATGTTGTGTGTTGTAATTTATTTGTCGGGTGTAATAACAAGCTGTAGTATTTTCATGTGGCTGTGTTGTGGGCTTTAATTTCGAGGTGTTTCACTGAGTGATTGGCGTCTGTAGGTGTTGTGTGTAAATCTGCTGCTGAACACCCGCGGAGCCTGCGGAACCATGTCAAACAGAAATCAGCATTGGAGGCGTCAAATCCCTCCCACCAGCTCGGCGCACAGCAGCAGCCTGAACAATTCTCTGTAATTAACCTCACCTGAACTTTAATGGCCCACCTCCGGGACCGAGGGCCCCGGCTGTGTAAAATTACTGTCACACATGGAGCCAAGGGGTTGCCCAGCCGCAGCGGGTTTGTTCCACTCAGACAACTGAGAGGGAAATAGACCCCTGTGTAACACCTAATACCACCAACACAATGTCAGAGCCTCTCTGAGGGTAAGTGTAAGGGGGCGGTTGGTGGTTGTAGATGTTCCAGCTCAGAAAAGTCATTTAAACATTATATCTCTTCGGTTTTCCTGTAGAACTCTTTTTGCTCATAGTTTATCTGCCCCACTCCACATACACACACATCCCCACCCATTAAAAACACCCACAAAAAACAGCAGTCAAGTTTAATTACAGAAAATGTTTTTTTCATTGCGAGGTGTTTACTTTATAAAAGTAAAATAATGTTTTTAAATCCATCGATTTTCCTTCATGCTTATTCAAACCGGAGGCGGGTACACCCTGCACTTTAAAATAAGAAAAAAACAATTGCATTGTCTTATTTCAAGTGCATTTTATCTAATTAACTTATTTTAAGAGTAAAAATACTCATTCCATTGGCAAGTCCTCTTACTTACCTACTAAAATTAAGGGTAAATACACTTAATTTAAGATATCTTTACTTATTTCTAGATTGTTTTTGCAGTGCAGATGTTTTCAAATCAATTACATAAATAAAAAAAGTAACTCAAACCAAGCTTAACTGAGTTTTACATCTTTTTCTGTAACTATAGCAAAGTGTGTATTTTAATTTTTATGGTTGCCTGTGTAAGGAGCTGCTTTGAGATCTGACACCACCAGGGGGGTGACAAGGTAGTTGCTATTACTATGTTGTTTACAACTCTAACAAAAGCAGTTTCAGTAGTTTGGAGTGCTATAATGAAAGACTGAAAGCAAAATACTGCTAAAAGAAGAAAAGAAAAACAATGAAATTATGACAATTCAACTTAGTGTTAAACTAAGGTTAAATAGCGCTTCAGATCAGCAATACTTATTTGCTCATTAGCTAAGACACTTGTCCTGGTTTGCTCTGGCATTGCACAGTTATACATAAGTTGTGCAATCAAGTTATGTTATAGATCAAAACATCCCAAAAGCAGAAAAGCAGAAACTAAATGCGAGAAGTTTATTACAGGACATTGTGGGTAAAAACAACTACAACAAACACTCAATAAAAGATATCTGGAAGAAATGGCTTTCCAGCAAAGTCTATTGTTGGGGCCCAAGCACCAAAGAACTTATTTTGTTTCTGTCTTTATCTGCTTCTGCCTCTTTGAACCCCAGTCAGCCTCAGCAGATGGCCGCTCACACTGAGCCTGGTTCTGCTGGAGGTTTCTTCTTGTTAAAATGGAGGTTTTCCTCTCCACTGTCGCTACAATCATGCTCAGTGCGAGGGATTGCGTAGAGTCAATGAGTCCACGCAATCAGTTTGTTATCCTTTGATAGAAAGATGTTAAAGAATATGATTGTATTACCTGTATAAATATATATTGAATATTTCCTAAATACAGGTTTTCTCTGTGAGTCTCTCCAGGGTAAATTTCACTTTCCCGCGGCTTTTGTCCCATACCTGAGGTATAGCTTTTAAAGCATGTAATAATTAAAGGGGATTTACTAATTTACTTAATCTTTATATTTGTGTTTTATTCTTGTGACGCCATTTATAATTAGATAGGAACATGTAACGCATTTTCCTCTGAGTTGATACAACTTTTTCTCCTGCACTTGTTCCATTTTTGTTATGGGCAGAGTGTCAAAAAAAGGTTGATGCTGCTTGGCAGACTACATAAAAGGAAGAAAGTAAAATATTGAAATAAAACAAAACTTTTAACTAATTTTGTACCAACAATGGTGCATAAACTTCCACACAACATAACTGCTTTTTTCCTACCAAGCAGAAAAATTAACAAAGATTAAATATTGTAACAGAGAGAAAAATGAGGAACAAACTAAGTAAAATAAACAAAATGTAACTATGTGGAGTGTAATACAGAACTAGGATTCAAGCTATATGTCCTGTTAGATTATTGCTGCTATACAAAGATGCTAAAAACCCTCTATATATAACAGTTGACATGAGGCCACTTTTCCAAATATCCTGGAGGCTCATTAGCAAATTACCAATAAGCAATAGCATATAGTCCTGAAGTAAGTGTGCCATCTCCTACAGAAGAAGATGCATCTATTTTTATTTTGCATTAAGGAGGAAAGGTGGACATAAAACTTTTGAAGAAAAAAAAAAGACATTTAATTTAAATTAAATGTTTCACTTCACCCTATAATATTTAGGTGGGGGAACACAGTTAATTTTATTTTCTAAACCAAAAAGGATTACTTTATATATTTATATAACTGTATATGCTATATAAGCAGCTGAGTGCGACAATAATCAAGAGTTGGCCGTTTTTAACCCTCTCGTTTATGTGCTATGTTCTCTCAACTCCTATTTGTAACCACAAAAGGCGTCTAACGAACTCACTGCAGGCCTAATTGTTTCTCCTATTATTTTTCCTCCGTGTGTAGAATACGTGGGCTTTAACTTAGATTTTTCTATCAGTGCTTTGAAATAACTTAACTTACATGATGTACAGGAAAATACTGCCAGTTTTATTTGGCTAAATGCCAAATACCTTATTAAATGCCTTAGGTAAAGTTGTGCTATACTATGTCACCAATAAATATAACGTGCATTTGTTGAAGCGTTGCTTACACTGGCTTGCACTTCTGCAAAGGCGTGGCGATCTTGGAGAGGTGGGGCCCGTCAATTGATGGGTGTTGTTTAAATGACTGCATCATAGAGTAACACCTATTCAAACTCCTGTCTTTCAGCATAGTGTCCCTCCTATTCAATAACCAATTGTTGAAAAACATTTGACTATATTTTGCTACATTTAACATGTTATTTCTGATCAATTTGCAGTCAAATGACAACTTGCAGGCACCAAAAACATGCAAAGAGGAAAAATTTTATAGTTGACATTCACCAGTTTAGTAAATATCAAGTTTTTAAGTTTTGTCATGGTTTTGTTTTACTGTTAGAGTTGTTGTGGTCTTTTGGATATCTGAGAGATGTTTGTTTTTGAAATGCACAGTTGTAAGACAAATATGCTATGAGGTGCAGTAATTTAACATAACATAAAAAATAGTGTAGTTAGTTGACATGAAGCCTCTGTTGAGAAGTACCACTGGGTACTGGGGGAGGTATGGTATGCAAAGATTTTCAAATTAAGAGCTTTTGTTACCACCCAGCTAGCTTCCTATCTAATAAGACTATGAGTCCAGGTTTCTCCTTAATGCTCTTTGCAGATTACTAACAGTCAATGGTTATATCTTCTTCATTTCTTGTTTGATTTTTACAAGTTTGACATCATTGTAAATGATATTTTTTTCACTTCATTTTTTCCTGGATAGTTTTGCTACCATCAGCTCCATTGTCTGTACAACTCTACTTGACATAAATATTTGCTTATACTGTATTAAAACAGGATATGTATCCATTCAGAATTACAAATAAAATATGGGCTAATACATTCCTAATTTGAGATACACGGGGGCGTCACGTTTATAATGAAAGAAAAATAAAATCCAAATCTCAAACAATGATATTCCTACATACTGAAACAGTTCAACTTCATAATTGATGGAAATAATTGGTTGGTCGTTTACTTTTTTTTATCAGTTAAAACAACAACAGTAAGTAGAAAGTTATAACTAATCTATGTCATATATCGATTAAAGGTGATGTGCAGTCTTTCTCAGGCTCATTCTTTTTTTTAAAAAGGCAGCTTTTCAGATGGATGTGAACAGTCGGCTGACAAATTCTCCGGGATTCCTTTAACCTGGATAAAAGAAATGCTGAGGCTTTAAATTCCAGGGATTTCTGTGAAAAGGAGGCTGTACTCCACAGAAATTCCTACAAGGTATTGAATTTATGTTAGGACATTTCATAGATCAAAAACATTGTGTAAAAACAGACAAATATCCCTACTCTGGAATTTTTTAGATATAACGCTTTATTATGTACTTCTTTTTTTTTTATTAAACCATTTAGACTCAGGACATTTTGAATTAACTGAGTTATACCCAAATTTATTTGATATTCTAAAAAATTGTGTGAAAAACGTTTTGAGCAAAATTAGTAAAGATTCACATTCAGACAGGAGGCTGTCTTTATCATCTTCTGAGCCCCTTCAGAAGGCCTGACGAAACAGCTGCATGGAGCTACTGAGACATTTAGCAGTGTGAAGATTTAGAAGTCCAACACTGATCCCAGTCCTGTGTGGGGCATGTCTGATCCTTGGGCTCTGGTGTGGCAGGATAGATTTCTGGTGGATACAGTAATCCTGAAGACATCCGGCTACACTTAGAGCCCGCAGACAGCAGGTTAGACGCAGAGAAATGTGTGTGTTCACATGCCTGTGGAGTGAAAAAACACAGAGAAAAGTCTGTTACACTGTCTATTCAGAGATCAAACACTTCCCATAGGCCCTGGTTCACCATCAGCCCTGATGTTTTATCAGCTCTGAGGGCTCTATGCTGCCTTTAAAGAAATAGTGATACGAAGGATAAGAACTCTAAAACCCCACACTCTGCTGCATGATGTTAACACAATTTTAATAGCCAGATCTTATATTTCAGGGTTCTGCCAGATGGTCACCTGCTTTTCTTTCTCCATGGGGTTATATCATCCATAAAAAGGGAGACCTTTTAAATAATTTAAAGAATGCCTCAAACAATAACGTTCCATATATCCAACACAACTCAACTGAATAACAAACAAAGCTGTTGATGACAAAGGTGTAAAAACAATTATGAACATTTTAAAAAGGCATAATCTGGAAAATTATGCACATTGTTTAGCAAATATTTTTCTCTAAAAGGTTTAATTCAGTTTCAGCATTGAGTATTTCTTGCTAGGAGACATAATGTTTCACTTTCTTTAGGATTAGACGTGCTTATTTTGCAATTTTAAATTGCAATGCTATTGTATATTTTTTTCATTTTTTTTTTTTATTTGAGAGGATAACCCCCATGAGAACACATAACAAAACAAAGAAAAGAAAAAGAAAGAAAAACAAGAGAGATGCAACAATACATACAATGCAAAAAAAAAAATCCATACGTATTAAAATGGGCAAACACACACTTGGTTACACCAAAGCAAACATATAAAGATCTCACATAAAAGTTCAGTTTGACACATTTTAATAATATATCCATCTTCATACTCAAAGACTAGGTGTAAAAACAGTTAAAGAGTTTTGAAGACGTCAAACTGGCCCCTTCTTTAACACATAAAGAGATGTTTTATAACACAATATTATATCTAACTATAGAGTTATAGTTGAGTTGTACTGGAAATATCCTAAAACAGACATTAGAATATTAGATTATTTATTACTCTCAAAACCTATTTTTTGCCAGTGACAAAAAGTTTTTACAGATTAACATATTTCTGTTTAAATAAAATTTGTTTCTTTTTAGATACATATTATTTATTTTTGTGGGTTAGAATTTTTTCTTTAGTGTTATGAGAAAAAAAATAAAGAAAACAACCTTAGAATGCAATTTTCAAAACATATCAAAGCATTTTTGCATTTTCATTAAAATAACTTGCTGTTTGTTTTGATTGCTTATCATATTTGTGTGTTTTATAAGTGTATTTTTTATGAGCTGTTCAGTTTGAACAAAACACCACAAAAATCTCTGTCATACACATCAGTAGTATATGTAAAGAGACAGGCAGAGCGATCTGCACACACACACACACTGAATCCCTGTCACCCACTGGCTGCTGCAATATCCCCCGAGCCTCTATCTGTCTGCCACTCGCATGAAGGATAAAGAGACAGGATGTGGAGTGGGGAGGGCAGGGGGGCTCTGGCCTGCGACTGAATGCTCCATCAATGGGCTTATTTTCGTTACAGCCAAACAAATGTGTCACTCCAATCATCACACGGCTGATTTTATCCTTCTGTTACTGTAGCTCCACAAGCATTTCCTTTTGTGAGCGCTCACTCCTGATAATCCTGCTCTGACAAAGAGGCCATGTGCCGCCACTGAGTTCCATGACCAAAAATGTAAAACTAGTCGTTTCCACTTACATACTTCCTCAGTGATATCATACATAATGAAAGAGTGTTAGTAAGCACTTTTGCATGAGTGACTCCTAAAATCCCATACGGTAAGCCGGATAATAGCAGGTATTCAGTAGAAAAAAGAATGAAAAAAACTATTGCTGATATGCATGATTATGGAAATTGTTTGCTTTAATGTTAATATATATATTGAAAATAGTTTGTTGATTGTAAAAATGTGTATTATTATAATGAAAATGAGATGTGCCAGTTCAGTGTGGTGCAAAAACCTTTGAGATTGATGGAGCAGGCTGAAAGAAGTTTACAGAGGTGCCACTCTCAGTTGGACAGGGCCTTAACACTTTTAGATGGGCCTTCTGAAGCTCAAAAACTCCTTTATTCAACCCTTCATTTAAAGGCGCACTCAAGATTTACAGAGCCTGGCTGTAAATGGGACAGGATATCGTTTTTTCTCTGCCCTGCCAGTCTCCGTGTGGTCCGCAGTCAGACCTCACCAGGTGAAAACAGGATATAAGGTATAAAACTACTTAAGCAGGGTGTAGATCAAGTTTTCAAAGTTTTAATTATTATTAAAGGAAAAGAAAAAATGAAAAGTTATTTTTGCTTACAGTTAAATGGCATGCCAGAAAATCTTTAAAGGTTAAAGTACCATGCTACAGTGTTATGATGCAAAACATAATGTTTTGTTTATTCAAATTTAACTTAAAAATATGTCTTAATATATAAATTTCAGTACAAACAGTTGATAGGAAACTTTGTAGACTGGTGCAAACAGAAACACATTGAATGTATAATAACAGAAAGAAGCCGGTGGTGGATTTCTGCAGTGCAAACCCACTGACATTGCCGTACATCCAGATAACTACTGCTAACAGAGTGGACTCTTATACATATTTTCACCTTAGCAACAAACTGGACTACAGTAACAAAACTGATACTCTTTACAGGAAGGGTCAGAGCAGGCTCTTAAAGAATGAGATCATTTGGAGTGAAGGTGGATTCTTCTAAAACTGAAAAACGAAACTGCATCAGGTTATCTTTTGTTTTGTTTTTAAGTTTAATTTTCTTATTTGCTGTACAGTTTGAATTTGTATGTTTTTTAGTGTGATTTGTGCCTATAAGCTTTTCTCTCTATATGTTTTTCCATTTTCGCACTGAAATTTTCCCCCTATGGAGGCAACTGGAGTATTTATTTTCCACTGCTCTGTTTAACTAAGCTTGTGTGTAGTATGTAACGACCTTATTATTTGTAGATCGCATTTTTTATATTTTCTTTCAAATCTATCTTATTATTACATAATATTGCATTTTTACTTTAGAAACTGAGACCAATAAACAACATTTCAGCAGATTCTCTTCAAACTAGCATGGCAGATTATATATGCCAAATTGTGAAAAAGTACAGTTACTGTACTAAAAAAAGAAAAGAAAAAAATTGGCACTCCTGAAAGATTTTTTTTGCGATATGAGGCAAAGTGCAAGAGAAATCAGAGATCAGAGATTTCTCTAGTTACATATAAAAAAACATAATTATGCAGACTGTCAGTCAGCTAAATTAAAATAAAATATGATGGATAGAAGAAAAATGAGAAGGGACACGTGTTCCTATTACAAAAACCTATTTCTGCTCTTTCCTTTCAAGGCATTTGTTATGGACTATGGAGTCAAGTCATAATCGATCTGAGGTGGAGTCACTGTGGTTGACCTGGCAAGCCCCTCAGAAGACCAGATCGACCCGGCTGCAGCTCACCAAACCAGTGTCGCAACCCCTGTGGCCTCCATAGCAGCAGGTGCCTTTCCTCAGACATGTAACTGAGCCGCACTGTTAAGGATACACAGGGATGTGATACTGTTGTGAGGCAATAGTTGGACATGAGCGTATTTGTGTTGCTGACAGTTTCATACCCTCACAATTCAGAAGGCTGTAATGCATACTGTTGTCCTGACAAAAAAAGATATACTTTATGTTCAGATTAAATTTAAGCACATTTTGCTGTCTGTTTGAAGATATAATACCCATTCATCACCCCCCGCATGACGCGTGGCACAGGCCTTCCATGTGATCCTTTTGAAGAAGGTATCAAGTGAACACTAACCTGCAGCTGTGGAGAAACGTGCATAATCTGTTGTCTCACTTAGAAAGAACAGTTCCCTCCTCAGACAGATCAGTTAGGCCATTTCAGCAGCTTGTAAACACAACTCAGTCTGTGTGTAAGCTGTCATTTCAGCTTCACGCTATCTGCTTTATAGCACCTTCTAAAGGGGCAGTTATGAGACATTTTTTCCCCCATACAATTGGCCCTGCGCCATGTTGAAAGCAAAACAAAGCCATAACCTGAGAGACAGGGAGCCACAGTAGGGTATCTCTGAAAAACCCAAATGACAGGGTGAAGGTGTCAAACGGCACAATATCAGGAATAATGTTCAACATTATTGATGTCTATTGGTTTTAATGGCTTTTAATCCATGCTCATGTGTTTATAAACTTAATTGCAACTCATGCTAATAAAAAAAGGCTTTCAGAGGATGTAGAGTGTCTGAGAAAGTTTCATCAAAGCTAAAAGCACATTTCAAAGTTGTCAAATGCAGTTATTCAAATCATTGTCTTTGAAAATTCTTTACTTTAATTTCACTTTAATATAAGAACTTGTCAGGGCTATAAATATTATCAGATAGATTTATATTTAAAGCATTTCATGCTTAGATATAGGTTTTATAGATTTTTATTTTTTACATTCTGCATTAGAAAATACAGGAGCACGAATAATTAGGTGACACAATTTAATCCCAAATCCTCCAACTCATCCTTCCTTTAGTCACTTTGTTTTCATAGAATGAAACTTTTGAAAAAATATATATATATATATATTATTTTTTTTTATTATTTTGCAATGGGTTTTCTTCATGGCTTTTTCTTGTAGCTTTAAAAATAAGTCCAAATAGAGAAAATCTTTAACATTTTAGTGTTTTCTCTTTGGAAATCTAAAGCATCCATTTCAATTTTCCAGATAAAAAACACAAATATCGGAGATAACGTATTTGGAGAGGTTTGGCTTAAAAAAATAGGAATTGAACAGTTGGTGAAAACAATTTTTATAATCTTTCTGTATGCAGTAAATTTGGTAACTTAAAAGTAAAATCTGTGAATAATTAAAAAAAAAAAAAAAACAACCTCATATACAGTTATTACCTTCAGCTTACTATATCAGGTAAACTTAAATAAGCTAAACATAAACACCCCTGATGACCATCATTAAGACCACCAACTTATTTCATAGATGCTTTGGCACTTTATGTTAATACTATAATTCCCATATACATTTTTTTCTTCCAAAATAGTTTTATATCTTCTTCAAGTGCTGCTTATTTTTCCTTAATCAGTTTCTCAGCCACATTTTCTCTAATGGTGTTTAATATTATAATAATTTGTGTTTTTTCTGCTAAATGTGTGCATTTTTTAAGAACACCTGCTTAAGATACTTATCTTTGTTCATTTGATAAATATTTTTTTCTTATTCATGTATTCTTTGTGTTTTTTTTCAGGGAAGATAACTATTCCAGATTGATTCTTGTTTCTTGAATTTTGTTAAATTTAATTACTTTTTTAATTCATAGGTCTTTAATTCATATGATTATGATTCTCAAAAGTAGAAACAATCTTTTAACCCATTTAAGACAAGTCATTTCAATTTCAAACCTTACAATTCACAAGGGTTTATTTTTATTTATCATGATTTAAGAGTTTTTTTTACGAATTTAAAATCTCTTTTCAGTCACTGAAGCTATACTTGGCTCTTTGGGAGGGAAATTTTAAGAATATGTTATAATCTTTTTGTTTTTTAACACAGGAACTTTTTTTTTTTCTCTAAATCTTCTCTCTAACGTGTGCCTGAGCACACACCTTCCTATTAAGTTATTTAAACAGATAAATTCTGTTTGTTGTCTCTGACTTAAAGTATCCACGTTTCTTGTTTCTGAGCCGTACACTCCAAACACAAAAACGTTGTGGGTTTAGACTCTTCCATCCATTCAAGTTTACTTTGGCTTAGGTTTTACTAGTCACATCCATCCCTCCTTCTCTTTGGCCTCCTGTCATGACTTGTCGCTTGAGGGACACTGTGATTTATCGACAGGGTAAACAGCTTATGAATGAGGCCTAAGCTTCAGTTATACAGTTTACAACATTGGAGTAACCACAAGGGGTTTGTGTACACACACTTTCTCAAGGCTACTGTTAGGTGGAGAGAATGAGGCTGCCAGCCTCATCTCATGTCGAGGGAAATTCCTCAATGTCTTAATCGTAAGCCCGTAAGATTAATTCTGCTTGCACAACTGCTTGTGTAAACGTTTCAGAGCGACGTTGAGACATTTTTAAACAACTTTCAAGCAGCACACAGAGTGACAGGGATTGTTTACAGCAGGGCTTAAGGCTTTTTCTGTGTGGCATACTCATTTTAGTGTTAAATACTCTGGGGTGTTTCTCTACAAACAGTTAGGGAAGAGTTTCAAGAAAAGCTGGAATGGTTGAATAAAAAATGTACATTTATTTAAAAAAAATGATTTACCCTTTTCTTTAGTTGAATAAAAAAATAGGTGTTTTCCATGAATTTGTCGTAGTTTGTTGTCTTTTGTTGAACTTTTAAATTTCTGACAATGTCTTGATTTTTTCTAGGAAAAAAAAAAGCTTAATAATTATAATTCAAATCTAAATAAGTGGAAAATAAAATCAAATTTCTCTGTGGTGTCATTACTGCTTCACTGAGATGAAAGCAAATGGCCTGTTTGTCTTTAGGCACTGAAGCTGAGACAGAGGCTGCTACTGGCCAATGATTGACCAGGTGGCGGGTTTTCCATTTTCTCACAGGATGTCAGACAAGGAGGGGAAAAAAATACATACACATAACATATTACTAAAAGAACAGTGATAAATATAAGAAAAAAATGTTATACAAAATAACTTGAAGAAAGAAAATTAGTTTCTTTAGTTTGTTCAGATGATTTTTTGTTTATTTGAAAAAACTTAACAACTAAGCAGAAAGAGAGAAAATGTTTCAGCATTTAAAGTGGCTTTAGCATCACCTCATGTGTGAACAGGGTCCTAGTTTTTTACCGGCATTAACTGTTGACTATCTGCTCACAGGCATCCCAGGATTCTTGTGCATATTTAAGCACGGCTATTGTAAAAATGGCCCTCTTCCTGTTGTTGTTGTTCCGTAAAGACTTGATTTTATTCAAGCCTCAGGAAGTGGAATAATTTCAATGCAGATGTTTTTCACTGTAAACAGCTAAAGCGGTCTGGGAGTGAGGAGGATGAAAACTAGTGTGAGAAAGGGTAAGGAAGGTTTTCAGGTGGTGGGAAGCTTGCCTATTTAATATACTTTAAAAAATGTTTTTGGTCATTTTGAAGCAGGGAAAAAAACCTAAACTGGGTAAGTCACAAGATTTTAAGACTTGTAAATCCTTCTGCAGTTGTGTAGAGTGAAGTTGGACAGCAAGTTAGATAACTTTGTTTTCAATAAAGATATCTGCTCTATAGCAGTGCATGCATGTATTATGCAAGTTTAAATGACAATGTTAAATGTTAAATATGATTTATTTATTTCTCTTTCCCATACAGTATATGCCCTTACAGTTGCCCTGTGTGTAAAATTATCTTTCCTGTATTTGCCACAGTGGCTTTTATAGGCGCTATAAGTCAATTCATGACAGATTGATTCTGGTCATATTATGTGAGCATGCGCACGGCCACGTATGTATGAGTTTCTTTCCTGAGATAACATTACGCACCTAAAGTTGGCGAGGATTTTTTTTCTCCCACTAATGTCACAATACTGGTGTCTTTTCCACTTGTCAACAGAGGAGGCAAACTTCTGGAAAACCTCTGAAACTTGGGCACATTTTTTCTAATTTTAGTCATATTGAAGGGAGGTTGACTTGGTTTTTTATTTGACTTCCCAACATCGAATTTGACTTACAGCTGAACAAAAAACAGGTCACAGGAGAAGCTAATCATCAATGGTTAAAAATGTGTAGGAAAATTGTTGGAGAGAACAATCATTGATTAATTGAATCACGTAATCCGTACACTCTATCATTTTATTTGTTCTGACTCAACATATTCTCATTATCAGTTCGTATGAAATCGGACGAAAAGTTATGCATAGTATTTCGTACGTTTTTGACATTTTTCCTCGAAAAAACAGATCAGTGGGAATGCGCAGCCAGACAGACGAAAAAAGCAGATCCGCGGACGGACGTAAAACTGGGAAAAACAGTGCAATAATTACTTCTTCAGGTCTCTAACTACGTTGCTTGCTGTTTTGTATCTTAGGGTTAGGGTTAATTGTAGATTAAATTCTATGTTATTTAATGGTGCGTAAGACGTGCATGCGCAAGGATATCTTGTCTCCAGGCAAGACGTAAAAATACAACGAAATACGATGAAAAAAACTTCAAAAACGTACGAAATTACTGTACATAACTTTTTTTAACGTTCGTACGATTTTATACGAACTGATAATGAGAATACACTGTCTGACTTGGAGCAAATAATAATAATCAAATTGTTTTTATGAGTTTTTCATATTAAACCAACCGACATCCTGTCCAGGGCATACAAAACAAAACGAAACAAAAAAAAAAAAACACTGCATAATTACATCACACCGACATCACAAAAAAAAATATATATATATGGTACCAACTATCAACAAGACAATTACTACACCTGCACATACCACCCATGTTCCAGACATCCATGGGTTGAAAGCCAAAAACATAAGTATCTGACTTGGAGCAAATGAAAAGTCAAAACCCCAATAATAGAACACTTCTTTACCTGCTAAAGTTAAGGTTCACAAACAACACCCAAAATCAATTCACTGGTCTGGCTGCTGACTACCTGTTTGAGCTCTTTGTCCTTGGTGAAGGCATGAAATGTTATGTTTTCTCTTCCACCTGGTTTAAATGGTTCCTTGTCTCAAACCCAAGAACTCAGCTATTTTACAATATTGGGGAAAATGAGGTTTAAAAAGAAATCTGTCCTCTTCAGAGCTCGCTGACATCTCTTTCACAGATTCTTGACAACGGTTACGTCATCCTGCTTAGTTAGCTTTATCACATGACTGAACAAGCTCTGAGTAGGTTTTAAAATTGCCTGTCCACTTTAAAAACAAAGGACAGACAAGATGTTGTGTAAGTGTGAGCCTTCCATGATTTTCACGTTCTTGCTGCACAATATTTGACCTTTAAAGCTGTGTCATATGGAAAATGTCTTCCTTATGTTTTAATATAGAAAAACATTTTGAAATCAGAAACAGTTATGTTAGCTGTGAAAAGGCCATTAAACACTGACACTCAATTTCTTGACTTGTATTTAGCATAACTAAAACTATCATACGTGCCATTTACCCGAAATATGAATAAAAAATTTACCTCTATAACCCGAGCCTCAGATCCACCAGGATGAAAATATTGCTACCCGGATGAAATTTAACAGCATGCAGCCTTGGTGCAAATTAAACTGAGATCCATGGTCATTTTTATGTGCTGAGGTGTTATGGTTAAATCAACACGCACTGACCGATGCTTTCTGGCCTAATGCAAACAGCACAGCAGACTCATTTGATTAATGAGCTGGCATGATGTAACCACAGAGGGAAATAGGTTTCTGCACCTGGACGTTTACACAGTTATTCTTTCATTGGGAAAATTGAGCAAATTGTCAAGGAAACCATTTCAAAACCAGCCACTACACAGGATTGTACAATTTTCTGAGTATCTGAAAGGCCAATCTTCTACTAATTTTGGGTCAAAGTTCCCCCATAAATGTAAACCTTTTTGATAGAAATATAGCGTATAGGTCATGACCTGCCAGTTTTTTTTCTTTTGGAGCTCAAACATATACTGTCTCTATTTATGAGTTTGTGATAAAAAGGATCAATTGCAGCAGGAGAAGCATGTTCAGCTTCATAGCTTTGATTTTTAATACAATATTGATCTCTTTCAGTAATTCACCTAAAAAAAAAAAAAAAAACTTTCTATAAATTATCAGTTACAAAATGCTTTTTTGGTGTATTTGCCTGGTTGTGGCTTAAAGGCAATGAAAAATCCCAAAATCAGTCTTTGAAACAGTTTAGGATCCCAAAAGATCAATGAAAATTTAAATATGTCTAATTTAAAAACTTCCTTGCGAAAAGTACATAATTTTCTTCATTATGCCCCCCCCTCAACAGGGACAACTTCTGAGTTCTTACCTGAGTTACAGAGAAAAAAATGCTAATGTTTACTCCGTGGCTCAAAGTAGTATTATCATTTGGAAATCAAGTCTGAAGCTGGAAGGAAGAGTTCAGACAATATTTGGTGCTCATTAACTCTAATCTATGATCATTAAACAAAAACAATAACTGAATTAAATCGCTCTACAATAACTCTACAGCAATTCTTGATTTCAACTGTATTGCTGAAATAAATAAACATGTGAGTGGTATTTTGTTTTATAATGTGTACCTGTAACTCTTTGCTCTTCACCTCCTGTGGTAGAAATTCATTATGGTTAGCCTGCAGCTTATATTGCTCTGTTTCTTTTGTCTTTGATGGTGGTAATCAAAAGGTCAGTAAGGTGATGTGAAGTTGTAAAATGGCCTGAGCAGGGCTGACCTATGGCTGCCTGAGCATTCCTAATGCAATAGCAGGGCCCGCGGGCCCAGCCTGCCAATACTGGGCTGATTATAACGAATCAGGTCCCCCTTAACACAATAATGTGATCAATTTCTCATTCTGCTGAATAAATAACATGGCAAATAGGGAGGTATGGGTGACCTGCCGTTAACCTCTCAACTCATTATTCATATCAGTGCTTGAATAAAGAGAGATGCTGGGAGTGAATGGAAGACGCAGGTCTGCGTGAGCTAATTATTGCAGAGACAGAGAGGCTCAGCTAAATGGTTGTGATTGGATGAATGACTAGGGACTGTTTTATGGCATCTGTGTGAGCACCAGGAATGATACCCTGGACCTGCTCCTCTTTGCTTTGGGATTTATAATCGGGGACAGATGCAGTTAAAAATCTTCCCCATGTGCACCCAGAGCAGGCCGGACTCATTTTAGTAACAACAGTCATGTTTTGACAGTTTTTGTTGGGTTTTTTCCGTCCTGAGGGTTTTATTTTGTTTATGGAGTGCTTAACAAGAGGACACTTATTAGAAGCAACAACAACAGAGCTAATGGAATTACAGTAATTCTTGTCAGTTTTCCGTCATATGTATGAGAGACTCAACAAATCTTGACTCTTATACATTTACTTTCTGGTACGCCTTATCCTTTAATCTTCGTTCTGCCCACGCTGACAGAGCTGAGTCTAAGCAGACAGGATTTCTCAGCCTTGTAACAGGAGGCTCTAACACACATGCACAGAAGCATTTGACACTCCCGGAGCAAAAGGTCTGAGCTTCACACGATACCTAGTGGAGCTCGACCGGTAGGATGTGACACGGTCATCGCTCTTCATTTATTTACCTTTTTTTGTTCGTCACAGTCCCTATCAGAGACTCTGTGTGCTTCACCTGACACCCAATATCCAGGACTATTGCTTTCATCTTCTTGGGCATTGGTCTTGACTTATCTCACTCTCATTATCTTACTTTAATCAAGTAAATGGAGGCTTTTAAATGCAACTAATTTCACTTTAGTGGGTTGAATTCAAATTGATTAGAGGGAGATTTACAACAACTTGAACTTCCGGTTCATTGGTGGCTAAAGCCTGAGCATTTTCGTCTGAGTATTTTCCTGCACCATTATTTTATTAAGACAGCTGCATTATAGTGATTTAACAGTTTTGCAGCAACACAGCAAACAGGACCTGAATTTTAAATCCTTCTACGGTAAAGCAGAGAATGAATGTACTTAACACAATAATTGTTTTTATTGTAAATATTAACCTGAAATTCAAGGCAGATTCAAGAAAATTTCCATGCAAATAAACACATCAACACAGATGATTTTATGAATTATAAATTCTGATTTGGGTAATAAATGGAGTCACACAATAAACATGTATCTAATACACTTCAAATGTATTCACATTTGAGATCCTTCTTAACTGTTATATCTATTGGAATCATTGTTTTGCTTAAAAGCAATTAATCTTTAGAGACTTAATCAGTACATTTTTCCATTTTACTTTTTTTTATTCACTTGTCTATCAATACCACTTTTGAAAGACAGATCAGCACAATGACTCTTTCCTCTTCTAGACCTAATTTCTGCTCCGAAACACACTGTGTGAAAAGAAAACCTTGAATAAGCTTCAACATGCTTTTATTTTCACAGTGGATTCTTCCATGTTTATCACTACATTTACATTAATAACTTACATTTTTAATGGAAAAAAAAACTGTATTTGCTAATTCCATCTAATTTATCAGCTCTCCACAGTTGGCTTTTTGTGTATGGGCAGCTCTTCCAAGGATTTTCTCCAGCAGAAACCTTGGAAAAGTACCTGGCGTTGTATAGTGAGGTAATTCCTTTCCTTATGGATACTGACCCAAAAAGTTATTTCTTGAAAATTAAGACGTTTAATGAAGACTTTTCTGTATTATATAATCTCTAATTTTTCAACAATGTAAATTTTTAAAGAACTTTTTTTTAGCTCTTTACTTATTCAATACATATTGATATTCCCTTTTATTCTGCACCAAACTGACTATTTTTTAATGTTCTGTAGGTGTAGCTCACTTTGGCTGTTGTATTTTTCACCTCATGGGTCCAGGAATATACTGTTTGTAATGAGAAAAAATGTTGACCTTTCTATAATGACTGTTCCGTCTGTGTCTTCGTATACAACTCCAAGTTAAGACTATCAGACATAATCTAACCATATGGCCACACAGCACAATCTCCATTTTTCCTTCTATAGCCGCCCCTCCTCACCCATGCTGCTATATTTCCATCTTTTTCTTCCCCTTATAATCCTGAATCATGTAAAAGACCTAAATCATGTTGCCAAGGCTCTACGCAATTATATTTAGGCCATTACAGTGCCTGGGAGTGCATTAAGGGGAGGTAAGGGGCTCAGTTCCACATGAGAGGACTTCCTCCTCAACAGGCAGTGTTTAAAGAGGAGCAACAGGTGGCTGCTGGCGGAGGGAACCTGAGGCTAAGTGGATGTCAAAGTGGAATTGCAGCTGAATCGCCGGCTATTTATTTGACCCTCCTCACATCTGCACTCTTCCTCTCTGAGGAGGAAGAAAGGGCTAGGGAGAGGGGCGTTTTGTTCAGCTCCTCTCCCCCGGTTAATGTGGGGCTGGGGGACACATAAGAGGAGGGTAGGGGTTTGGGGGGGATAAGGGAAATTGTTCATGGTATTAATTACAGCCCTGCCTTCACATGTCCGCTTCCCACTATGTGTTTATGCTTGGAAGTAACATTATGTACGAGTAAAACAAAGAGGGCCCACAGGGATAGAGGTGTTTTATGAGCCTTTACCGTTAAATCACCAAGACGCTGAAATATGAAAATCATTTTCTTTTATACACTGGATTTAATGTTTCTGTTAAAACATCAGTTTTTATGAGGATAAAGAATGTGAGATTATGTTAAACCATTTTTACAGTTTTTTTTAAAACACTCCCTGTAAAAGTCGACAGAAAGAACAAAACCCTTTTGAGAAAATATATTCAAGTAAAACATTCTGATCTGATTTTATCATGTAAACCAATGACTTTGTTACCGTAGTTTAAATTTATGCTGCTTAGAAAATAATACACCTTTAAAGGTTTGATGATCTATGGAAAGATCTAAATCTTATTAGGAACTGCTCACAGTGTCATGCAATGAGAGATGTAAACCCTGGTTCCATCTGGAGGAAATATATCCAAAGAGCATGTTGGTGTCGCAACCATCTCTTAAAAATGGTTCTGTTCTTTTTTAAATGAACCATGGTGTTTCCTGCCTTTTTAAACCCCAAAATGAACCTTGTTCTGCCTTTAAGACAGCGGGACTTACACTAAGTCTAGTCTAAGTCTAAGTCCTGCCTTCTTAAAGTCATAGGGAAGCAGCTGTTTCAACCGTTGCATTTCCGAGTTCTCCTGAGTGGTGCCTGACTTTACATGAGTGAAAGCTGATGTATAACTAACTGGCCTGCAGAAGATAACACAGATTTTAGGACAGTATTTAAAAAAAAAGACATTTTCTAACCTTGGGGACAATATGGTCTGATAAAGAGTACATTTATATACATGTTTAAGCCAGGATGATTTGACATTTAAATTTAAACCCTAAAAAGAACCCTTGTTCTGCTGGCTTGGAGGTTCTTCCATGGTAAGAGATATCCTTTCTTCCCACTGTGGCTACATGCTTGCTCAGTAGGAAGAATACCTTAAAAGTAACTGACTTAATACACAATTGCCTTGCCTTCTTTACTTTTTAACAGATAGTAATTTACTCTGAGTTAGAATGCCATTATATTCAGAATCAGATAATTTTTTTCAGTGAATGTAATCTTTCAATATTGTGACGCAAAAATTATTTTGTATTTATTTATTTTTGTATGTGTGGTGGGAAATAACTAAATATGAGTACTTTGTTTCTAAAGTGGGTTAGGGAGACATTTTCTTTGAAGTTTAAGTTTAGTTTCTTCTGACTATAGTATTTCCTCCTAAAAGGATAAGGGAGATATTAGCTAGGTGTTAAGCTGCTCTAGGGATTAAAAGGTTTCTAACTTGCAACCCTTCTTCTCATGTCTAGAAATACAATTCAGCAGATATTTGTTAGATGTAGAACCCAACAGGTTCTTGCAGCAGGTTCTTTAATTTTGTTGTTTGTCTCTCTGTTCCGTCACTGAGCAGCTTTAATGCTCTGTTTTGATCCGTGGTTGTCACTGGGGTCCTTACGGTTTCTGCAAATTTATACCACTAGGTTTGGCCATTTTTGTGTTCTTTGTATTGTTTTTTTCCTAAATAGAGCAGCTTTTTTATTTATTTGTAGATATATACCATTAAAGGTTAATCAACATTAATTATCAACATCATTATTGGTTGTTGTGTATAGTTGTGAAACAGAAGTATGCAGTATGTGCATGTTTCAGAGCCACTAGATATCTGCAAATTTCATGAACAGAATCCCAGTTTAACAATGTTACCCTCTGTATGAACAAAAGGAGAGTGAAATAAAACTCAACATGTGCCCTTATAACATCATCCTTTAAAATCTTCCCCGAGAGTGTGCTTAGCATTTACTGACCAGCCTTGTGCAAAAGACTTTCCAACGTATTCACTGTAGTAGATCCCAGGCTCTGAAAAGAGAACAGAGACCAGGTCTGGGAAGGATCCCTGCGCGTCTTTCCTGTTGGTCTCAGTGTTTCCATGCTGTTATCAAGTAAGCTGATAAAGCCGAGCTCCGGGCTCTTTTTCTCAGGACCCACAGCACACTGCCACACATTCTGATGGCGTGACACAGCCTCCACCACAGAGCCTCCTCTGTCTGAAGCAGACCTCACCGACTGGTCGAGGCCTGCAGCTGGTACGCATATTGGCGACGGGCTCTGCCAGGCTGTCTCCCGTTAGCGATATCTGAGGGCACGGTTCACCATCATGTGCCACCGCAGCTTCAGGTTTTAAGGCCTCAACAGAAAAGTGAAAGGAGATCAATGACAAAGATCAAAGGACATGAATGTTGGACCTTTACGCTGCTAAATCAAAAGTAAAGGGGAAATACAGAGAAAATGTTAAAAACGAATCAGTGTTCAACAAAGACAACGTACAGACTAAAAAAAAATCACAATTTACCTTTTATAATATCAATGTAATAATAAAGTTGGGAATTTAGTCAAATCAAACTTTAAATTTTACCTAATTTATAAAACATGATATACACTCAAACACTAACATAACACTACATTTCATAAGAATATAAGCAGAGAAACAATTATTGCTAACCCTTATCTTCTGCATGTGTTTCAATTGCACTTATTTTATACTAAGTGCAATTGAAACACTTAAACGGTCTAAGATCACTATTAAAATTATATCAGCATCATAATGTTAAGTTTAAGTGTTTTTCTCATTAAGCCAAGTATCTCTAATTAAAACAGTTTTTTTTATAGAAATACTGATGAAAGACTTATTAACAAGTCTACCTTTCCTATACTGTAGAATTAATTGCACTAAAGCATTTTTTATTTAATACTTTACTGTCAAATATTCAACTGGCCAGATAAATATGATTCATCAAACAGGAAAGACGACAAAACATTTTATCAAAGAGGAAATAATTAGTTTAAAGCAACAGGCGCTGTGACAGACGGCTGAATGAGGAGCCATGTACGGTGAGGACGATGGGGAGAAAAATTATGCTTTTCAGTAGGAAATAATCTAAAAAATAAATACTTTTGCATCATGTTACACATTTTTATTATTATTCCCAGTTAATGTGAAATGTGGTGTTAATGGAATGTATTTTGCCTTTTGCAGATTCTTAATTAGATTCAATACATTTTTATATCTCATTAAAAAATAATACTGTGTTTCTCTAAATACCATTTTAGATGTTTAAAGGTTTGTAGTGTTTTAATCAGAAATAAAGATTTTTTTTTCACATTTCCTTAAAGGAAAAAAAATTTAATCATAGTGGGAATGGAATTCTACATTACAATAAGAGATTTGTTGTATCTAATATTGAGAACACTGTATAATGTCTCTTTATCTTTTACATTTCTCCAGAATATTTTTCTTGAAGGACTTGTGCTCAACTATTTTTATGTTAGATAACATTTCAAAAAGCCAGAACTTGACAGCTTACAAACTGCAGATAATTAGTTCAATAACTTTATTGTTAAAGCAGCCGTGTTAATAACCCATTTTTCGCTGCTGTCCTCTCTCTCTGCAGCTAAGTGAGAGGCTGCTTCCAGGCTCAGGCACAGAAAAGTTTATTAAACACATGAGCTGCTTTTGGAAATGATATATTCCAGCAATGAGTGATCAACAAATAGCCCTGGGAAATTACAAGCAAAGGGGACTTTGGTCTTTTAAACTGGAGAGTATTACGCTAACTTTGAAGGAGGAATTTATTAAATCTCTTACAACAACTTCGGGGCTCTATATTTAACTTTGCCAGAGCACTTCGGACAAGTTTTGGCTGCGGTTTCCCCTTGGCTCTCAGAGCAGTCTGGTGGCTGAGAGGCAAACCTCTGCAGTCCCCCCCACTTCCTAAAATGAAACAGCTGCCGAGCGTGACACACTGAGAGCAGCAGGGAGAGGGGAGGAGGAGTTTTCATGAATGAAGTCAGTGGGAGTGGGAGGAGAAAGGAAGCTAGCTGGAGGTTAAACACTACTACGTAGGTGTGTCATTAAAAGGGTCTGGTGGGGTGCACAAAGTATGGGTGTGGACTCAGTCATGGGTCGTATAAGTTCAGTTTGATGGTAGTCGAGGGGAAACAATGTTGTTGTTTACACTAGCTCAGGGTGCACAGCAACCCACTGTGTAATTTGTAGTGTAGTTTTTACAGATCTGCCCCCAGGGAGCAATGACAAGATGTCCTATGTGAGCTGCTCCCCCCTACACACTACAGACAGAGAGAGAACAGAGCACTGCTTGGACCACGCAAACGGAGATTAAAGTCCAAAGCCGAAATTAAAGTGACGTTAGATGAAGCTCCAAAGCTATCTAGCAGCCCTTGCCCACTCTGCGCCAGAACAATATCTCTATAATTAATAACCACAGTGAAAAAAGGAGGATGAATTCCAGTTTTCCAAGTCACAGCAGCGCCACGTGCAAGGCTGTGTGCATAGCGCTTACACACTGATTGGTGAGACAAAGAAAAAGCACTATAAAACACTTTCTGCTGAATCTGTGGAAAATTGTAGAGAGAGGCAGCGTGCTCTTCGCATCTACCTGTCCAATCAGCAGTGAGACGGAGCATAGGGATGGCATCCAGCTGTTTTTGGAAAATGAGTCTTAAACCAAACCCTTCTGTGGCAGCATGGAGGCTGCAAAGCTTCCTTATACTATGTGGTTGAATCCGGCCACAAGTTCTGTCTCTATATGTGCAAAACTGGTAGAAGCATAGAGACAGCTGTAGTTTAAGCTAAAAGCTGAGGTATAGATAGGCCAAAGTTTTCTGCTTTTACTACAAAGACTCTTCAAAACCATCCTTTCCTTCTGTTCTGTTTCACAAATATACTCAACCTTTGCCTGTTATAAGCTTAATGCCGCGACATGACAAAATGCACAAAGGTTTAGTGGCAAAGTTGTCAGTCGAAACCCATGAAAACTGGGTTTTATTTAAATGCAACAAAAAGCAAATCTGCAGTTTTTTTCCAAACCTTTCTTTTTTACATTTTCTTGACCTAAAATAATTTTAAAAACCATTGTAAATTTGAATTTGAATTTCTGTTTTCCTTGATCAAACTGTTTTTCTTTTAGTAACTATGTGCTAAGTAAGTGTTAAGTAAGATTTTTGAAGATCTGTTCTTTACTTTTTTAAATTGAGACTTTTGTTTATTCCTTTATACAAATAAACAACATTTGTTTATACTTTTTATTTTTATAAAATCAGAAACAGAAGAAAATATTTAAACTTCTTTACTAAAAATATACAATTTAAAATATAACCAGAATTGAACTTGAAAGGGTTAATTTTTGTGGAGAACTGAGCCCTGTTTGTCCCAGTCCACACTGGTCAGTGCGTTAAATTGTTGTTTGGTTATTTTATATTCTTTTTTTGAACACGTTTCTTAAAAAAAGGAAATCATTCCTTAATTTCTTCTATTTCCTTGAATTTTTTTTTTAACAGCTGCATTCTATTCTAAATATTGCCTCAAAAGTTACCTCTAAACCATTCTGGATTGTTGGTGATAAACTGTGGTGAAATTACTTTGCTTTGGCTTGTAAGTTATTTTTAAACAATGCATCTTTTTTCTGCTCTAAAAAAAAGATAGACACATTTGATTATATTCCTTAAGAAGATACTTTTTCTAAGACAGACTTAGCAGTAGAGGATGCATTTCATTCAACATAAAGGCTTTTGTGTTTTCTTCTTGTGGAAAGCAGTTTGAATACCGAGTTTTCTTAAGGCTAATGGAGGTTTTAAACAAATTCAAACCTCCTTTGTTTTTGTTTTTTATGTACAAAATACTGAGTACTTTCACTTTTACAATTTCTCGATTTTCCAAATATGATTACGTACTTTTCTTATCAGTGATTTTCACTTTTACCAAAGTAATTTTCTGCGACAGTGTTTTTACTTTTACTTAGTTATTTTTGTTGAGTACTTTATACACCTTTGGACATGTGTTAGTGCTAAAATGCAGTTTCTCATCTAATTTCCCATCTGCGTAGCACATGCCAACTGTATCTCACAGTGGCTTGAGTGCATAGCGTGCATTTTTTCTAAGGGTGGTCTCAGCAGTATCCTAAACCATCATTTTTTATTAAGCCTGACATTCTTTGCACTGCTTGATCCTCTTTCTTTTTTTAAATTTTGGTTTCCTTTTTTTTTTTATTTACTCACATACCTCTTGTTGTTACTGCTTCTAATGGTTATATCATGCAAAAAAGTACATGCAGAGGTGAAAATCAACTTTCTTATCCCTGACTGCTGAGATACAGCCCCTGTTGTCTTCCTTGGTGTGGTGCTATCTATCTTAAACCCCTCCACAGGCTCACCTGATCAATATGGTGAGCCAGTGGTCATCATCAGTCATTGGGAACTGACACGCACAAGTGCATGTGTATGTACCCACACACGTGGCCTTTTAAACCTCTGTATCTCCAAGAGTAAGCAATGAGACATAAGCCATAGAGCACATAATCCATCTGGCTTTGATTAATGGATTTAACATCCATTTTCAAGACCATACAATGGCTCTGTATGAATTTTATCAGCATACTGTGACAAATAGTAGTTCTGTTCTCTGCTAAGAGACCTCATTGTTCCACTGACCGAGAGTCATGCAGATGTCACCGCCTCGGCCAGGCCGCCCAGAGCGACTTGTTAGGCAAATATAAATGTAAGTGTGCTTGTGTATTACATCATTGTCTCTATAATATAAATGCCTATTTTGTCAGCAGATAATCTTTATGAATGTATGACTTGATGCAGTTTGACAGTAAGTATTTATGCTTCAAAACAGTGGTTTTCAGACTTTTTATAACCAGTACCATTCGGGGGTTGGGACATTTTTAAATTATGAAAGGAGTTGAGATTCCCCCCCCCCCCCTATTTGTTGTGTTTTGTTGCAAAAGAAAAAAAAATGTTTTTTTTTTTTGTTTTTGTTTTCTTTAGTTCCCTTTCAAAATGTAAAAAAAATATGTTTGGAAAGGTTTCCCTGGTCAACTGCTTCTGTTTGTTATCTCACCAAGTATCTGAAATGCTAATGTATTTTATGCATCAAAGTTTCATTAGTGTTTAGAAGCAAAAAAATATATATATATATATCAGCTTATAGTAAGTTATTAATAATTAACCTGATCACAACATTTGAAACATCCCACAGATTTTCCAAATTGCCTTTACAACACTAAAAGCTGCTAGATTAAAGTTACAATATGACTTCAGAGGTAAATTTAAAGGTACTTTTTTTCACCTCACAGTCATCTTTTTGATATTATTTTTTTCTTTGGGATGTTTAGGGTCATTTGTCAGGGTGTTAGAGATAAGATCTTGGATCTTGGAATGTCTAGTTCTGTTCAAGTCCAAGCTAATATACTGTCATTAGCTCTAGATATGAAGGTGAGAGCTTTAAACTTGATTTCTGTATCAGCAAATTGGACTAGCCAAAAAAAAAAAAAAAAATACTTTCAATGGTTTAAGGAAATCAGGATTCCAATCTAAATTGGTAAATGGCAGTTAGTCTGAATGTGATCATTTAAAAATGAAATGAGATTTCTGAAGAAATTTTGAGATTGAAGTCTTTCTTATATTTATGAAAATGCAAAAAATGGGATTTATAGTCTACTTTTTGTCATTAAAAACAAAACAAAAAAATGCAATATATAAAATAAACAACACTAAAATGATCAATCCTTTTCTGATAACAGATTCCATCAGTGTTTTAAAACAGAAGAAACATGTTCAAAAGCATTGTTATTAGCTTTCATTACACTTGTGTAGTAAAATTACTTTCTAACAGCAGAGTTGAAGATTGATCCCTCCTCACTGCTACTATAGTGGATACATCAACTGTAATACCAGTAAGCTGTGAAGCAATGATCAGGGTGGCATGTCTGACTCCTGGATCCACATGTTCCGATGCTGAATAATGCAGGTTTTTCCTCTCCGGCCGTGTCACCGAAGCTACCCTCTCATCTCGCCTCTCACTGACACATGGACGTGTTCTTAGAGCATAAGCTTACATCACGCTGAGAGGCTCGCTGATGAGGTTTTGACAACGGAAAACGACTATGCATAAGAGGCAGGAGTTTGCTCTAAGTGTGTCTCTTGACAGCCCTCCTAATCGCTCAGAAAATTTGCACAGCGCTCCATTTATGGGCAGTAAAGACAGTCGCCCAACCTCATGCTAACAGACTGTGAAGAGCCCCATAAAAACAGCCTCCGTCATATTCACTTAAAGCATACAGTGTGGTGCAGACTCGACTAGCTGTCATAACATGCAAGAGGATAGTCACTTAGCTTGGTGACTCTTTGTCCGTCACACGTAACTAGTCATAGAGTAAAACAGCATGCATGCCCTCCCCTGCTACAGAGGATGACATGAACTAGCAGCGCTGCACATAGGAAGTGACACAAACAAGCAGGCCCCAGAGAGGAGGGCCATCAGTAGCAATGATGAGCAACTCCTCGGATGCTCCTTGACGTGTGTGGCTGAAGCAGAGAGAGGGTGAGGGGAGCAGACGAGGGAGGCAGCGGGTGTTGAATTAGGGAGGGGGCTGAGTTTGGGTGTTTGCAGCATGGGCCCTGCGATTTAACTGTGCGCGCCACTGCATTATCCGGCTGATTTAGTTATGACAGCTGGTGCCCAAGAGGAACTCAGCAGAGTGTGGGGTGGATAGGATCACCCAGGCTGTAGACAAATGATGATGAAGAGATCACTTTAAAGAACAATCTCCATAATATTTCATGCTCGCTCGGCAGCTCCCAGGCAGCACGCGCTGCAAGGCTAACTGCTCTATCAATTGATTTGATTCACTGCCGGAGCTACTACTTGCACATAGTATTTCAAATAAATGACACAGCAGATACGAATGATATCTACATCAATATTAACCCTGAAAAGAACTAATGGATGCCGGCTGCAATTTGCGCTATATCCTGAGTAATGCATTGGAGGCACAAGGCAGGTGATGGAAGAGTTATAACTCAGGCTTTTCCTGTCTCCCCCCGAAGGCACAAGAGGATACAATTTGACCTACACCCACCCCACCCAATACAAATATACAAGCTACATCTTTCCTCCTCCCTAGGCAACCATTTGTTTTTGTATTTATAAAGCGCATTATGGGAGACTAGGCTAAACTCAGCCATTTCTCAGGCCGGTGGAACACAAAAGCAGTTTATCAGATAAATCACCCTTGACCAGTTAGCTATTAGAGCGGCCAGGAAGTGAAGCCTGGGCACGTATGGTGCTCATAATGATAGCATTTTAGCTTTTTATTAATGCACAGACATGATGCATGCTCATGTGTTGCACTGGTTTAACATGGCTCACCACTCTTTAACCTTATTCCACTTGCTATCTGGCAGTCATATGAATTCTGATCAGGTACACTGGTAGATATACAAATGATACCGCTTAAGAAGCCCAAAGTGGTTATTTATACCAATTCGGAAAAAGTTTTCACCACATTGTTCAGATTTAACTAAATTATAGGCCACAGTTTTAAACAAATTTTACCAAGACTTCATAGATTAACAGAAAGTAGTGCATTATTGTTAGATATATATACAAAATATGCATGATTTCCAAACTCTTTTCAAATTGAAATCAGATCAAATTTTACTCCAATTCACTCCTCTTTACTCTGAAACCTTTTTTAGGTGTGACCAAATCTCTTAAAAATTCACATAATTACTATATAGTGCTCACTATTCTTTGGAGGCCTCAAATGTTTGTCAGAGAAAATTAGTTGACAAACAGTATTCCAAAAAAGTAAAAAAAAACAATCCATTGGACTTTGTTTCCAAGTATGAAATGTTTTGCTTCCCATCAAGGAAGCTTTTTCAATCCAAAATGTCAGATGTCAGAAATAGCATTGAGTTTGATTCTTTCTGACATTTTGAATTGGAAAAATCTTCTGGGATGGGAATCGAAACGTCTTCAAACTTGGAAATAAAGCCCAGGGGAATGTTTTTGAACTCTTTTGGAATGACTATTACCTGGATGACTGAGAATCTTCACTAGCATATTGACAAACAGTAACAAAAAAAAAGAGCACAACAAAGAACTAACTGGTCCCCCTAAACTGAAAGTACAAGGAGACCGATAAGCAGAAAATCAGCCAGTTTGTTGTAACTCTGAAGGGGCTAAAGAGATCCACAGCTGAGGTGAGAAAGGATTCATCATTTAAGGAAGAGAGGCGAGACGAAAACTATGGTTTCTGTGCTTCTCCTTTTTTCTGTTTACACTCCCCTGATAATCGTGTTGTAATTTTGTGCTGGTTTATAGAATGAATAAGAATAGGTTGTAGGCTGAGGAATGTTCAAAGTTGTGTGTAGGAATGTAAGCAAGAATCTGATTTCTTTTTTTTGGTCACTTTTTGAAAGTGGCCTAGTCACATGTAACCTGACAACAGCCAGATGCATGTCTCGCTCCGCCTAGCTCCACTCACATACATCTGGGAACCCGCCATAGGAATTGCCTTTACTGAAGGCTGGGCCTTATCAAAACTCCTTGCATATGATTGGATAAGCCACTTGTCTGTCATCTTTATTGACATGCTAATTCAACCACTCACACCGAAGCTAACCTGTGACGCTGTGAGAGGAGGAGCCATTTGGTAGATCAAGCTCTTGCTAAATCCGGTCGGGAGAAGGGTGAAAACATCATTTCCACCAACAAAAGCCTTGAAAGACGTTCTCTGATGTTCTTTTAATGAAACAATATCAGATAGATTGGACAACACAGAAGAAATAGCAGCATAAATGCTAACGCTTGCTTCCTCGATGCGAGCCGCCATTGTTGTTGGAATCTCACGGTCGCTTCTCCACTCCAGGACACACCCGCCCTGCGTCCTGATTGGACAGACCATAAATTCGGTTGGGGAAATCACTTTCAATGAACGGGTTCCCAGATGTATGTGAGTGGAGCTAGGCGGAGCGAGACATGCATCTGCCTGTTGTCAGGTTAAGTCACATGCTTTGCCTATTAAGAAAAAAAAAATCGAGCAATATTTGGCAAGAGTTCATACCGAGAGTGTTTACTTACTCCTTTGATACCTATTTTTGCACTTTCAACTTTTAAGGGTAGGCTTAAAACTTTCCTTTTCGATAAATCTTATAGTTAGAGTGGCTGGGGTTATCCTGATCTATCTCTATAGTTATGCTGCTACCTGTAGGCTTAGACTTCTAGAGGACATAGGGGCCCCTATTTCATTATTCTGTTTCTCTATACTGCCACTCTGCAGAATCTGTTAGTTCAACCTCTAACGTTATGATCTCTCTCTCTTTTCTCATAGCAGCTTTGCCTCGTCTGTTCCTGTTTGGCTGTGACACCACAATGGAGAGAAATATCAGCTGTGCTGCTGCCATCAACACCCTTGTTTATAGATGTTTGAGATCGGCCTGTTTTCCAGTGCAGTCCTGTTTCTCTGACTGTGACTGGCTGAAATTGCTCTCTTCATCCTTTGACATGGGAGTTGGCTCGGAGCTCGTCTGCCTGGCTGTGTGTTTCCTGGACGGGGCTGCCTTTTACAGTTGCTTTTTGTGTCTCTGCTTCTGTCTCCTTGAACCCCAGTGGGCCTCGGCAGATGGCCGCTCACACTGTGCCTGGTTCTGCTGGAGGTTTCTTCCTGTTAAAAGGGATTTTTTTCCTCTCCACTGTCGCTACAAGCATGCTTAGTGTGAGGGATTACCTTCGAGTCATTGAGTTGATGCAATCAACTGGTTTTCCGTAGATAGAAAACTTTGAATCCATTTGACTCTATGATCTGGTGAACTGTAAAGTGCCTTGAGATGACATGTGTTGTGAATTGGAGCTATAGAAATAAACTGAATTGAATTGAATTTCATAAACAGCGAATATACACATTGTTTTTACAATGTCAGTATCTGCTGGTGGTTTTTAATCACACATCTGTTAGCTAACTATTAATTTGCAGCTTTAGTAGCCCCATTTTTAATAACCCATATTTAAATTGTATTTCAAGCACTTTCCATGTCTTATCTCTTTTGGCATCTGGTATTTTTGTGCTTTTTCACACTTGATCTGGGACTTCTCCTCTTTCACACTTCTATTAGGGAAATGCTGGCTCTATCCAAATTCATCAAATCGGTAAGGACTCTTAATCCAAACTGGAAAAGCCTCAATGCTCGCCATTATAAGTGTTGTCCGAATAGTAATGAGGTAGGAAAAGGAGCCTGTATGCTCTCTATGATAGTTCCTTTAGCAAAAGGACCTGACACTATCCCTAACTGGTCCTAAAATGTTATAAAGAATCCCACAATCCTTTGTGTGAGATGTCATGTAGGCACAGATCACCTCACATGTACCCTGTGTGATGGAATTGCACACATTACATAGTTTGATTTGGAGAGCTTCAGCCATTCTCTACATTTGTTGGACATTTCTTTTTCAGAAAGCTGTAGTCCTTACTGGACTGACATTAGCACCAACTAGAGTTTTTGTCATATGATTACATTTGGAAGGCTAAAGTCTCTTCAAAGTCAGTACAGCAGTCCGAACATCCTTGGTAATGGTTTTCCTTCTTAAAGAAAGGGAAAGGGGTCGTGATTTGCTGACCTGCTTGGCTCCACTACTTTCTTTTTTACTTTTTGGGCACAATTGCATTATCATACCTGTGGTCAGTTGGTGTTGTTATGGTGAAATCTAAAAATGCCAAGGTTTGCTAACAAGTGGACCATAAACAAAATGTAAAACACAGAAATGAAACATAACACAGCAATAAGGCTATATAATTGGATCAGAAAGCCTTAATATGCAACTAGAATTAAATTCTGATATGTGAATTCATAAAGTCATAGTGCTTTACCATGCCGCTTTAAATGATCACTGTCAGCAACATAAAGGAGGCAACACAAATGATGCCTCAACATTCATTAGCCTGAATGATACTCATTGAGTAGGTACTGATCACTCCTGTCCCTGATATCTGACCTTTGCTCTTGTAAGAAGAGACTGAAACACAAACACACACATACACACTCAGAGATAGTGGGAAGTTTGCAGCGCGCTGATAAGGTAGTGATTAATCACATTGTTGATGAGAGCGTGTTGGGTTTCCATCAGTGACGTTTAATGAATGTCATAATAACACCAGCCTCTCTGATTGCTCGGGTCATTGAGTGGTGTGGGGGTTTGTTTGTAGTGAATGTGCTTTCGAAGGAACGGGGGCTGCACCTTAGCAGCGAAACACACCACTGAACAGTCAACTAATGAGTCCACAAGAGACCCACCCAATACCTTTGATTGTGATGCCATGAAGAGAGGAGAGCAGGGCAATCTTTAGCTGGATTAAGTATCTCTTAAGGAGATCCACTTTCAGCCACAATGTTATCAACCCTTGAGTGTGTATTAATTAGGCCTATTGTAGAGCCGTACCCTGTGAATATAGAGTATTCCCTCTACCCTCCTGCAGGCACACTTGAACACACATGCAGAACACAGGAAAATGTAAAAATCACATGCAGACTCCTGTGTGCCGGGCTAATGCTTATTTTCATACAGGAAAAAAAACATACATGTTTAAATAAAAGCTTGCATATCCTCCCTTACATGTTCCTGCAGGGCTGTTCCATGCTTTAATTTGACACCCCATTTCATCCCCATCTACATGTTACGTCCACATGCATCTTTAAGCATTGTATACATCATCCTGTTCTCATTAGCAGGGGCTTTTGATATGAAGTGATGCATTATCTACGCACAAGGCAATAGCTGATTAACTGCGGGCCGGTAATACTGTTTAGCCCCACTTAGAGGGGGCTTACTTTGATGTACGTACATATTTCCTGGTGAAGGGCTTGTTATAATTTCAAACATTCATTGACTCATCATACGGAGTGCTGACACGGTTTCGGTTCACAGAATTATTTTTATCTAATACATGTGTTTCCTGGATGTGAAATCCACCATTTGCTTTCCCTCTGCAAATCATCAAGAAACCCTCTGTGAAGTGCCATGCAGGTATATTGTTTACTTCTTTAGACCGCATGGTCGCAACCCCTCAGCATATGCTACCCGGAGGTACTGTGCAAATCACTGATACATTATCCAGTCTCCACCACCCCAAGATCCCTTACCAAACCCCCCCACCACCACCACCCTGCTACTCCAAGTCTGTCATAACCCGGATGTTTAAGAAGCATGTCCAACTGGTATGTTTTGACTCAGTTTAAGTGGTGTTTAATGACAATGGACTTGTTGTCCTGTTCCGGAGCTGTGGTAAGAGTTTCTAATCAAACGTTCTGCTCCATCAATAATGCAGCGCCTCGCATCCCAAGGAGGACTTAATTGTGGGTGTAGGGGCAAATAGGGAGAGCCTCAACTAGGGGTGTCTCGTTGCACTCTTTAATTAGAGACCCCCGTCATGTCAAGAGCAGGAGCTGTTTACTATGCAGCCACTTGCCCAATGCGTTTTGGCAGGAACTCCACTGTAACACTGCCGTCAGCTACCACTATGGCTTTTCCTGTGGGAGACAAAAAGGCAGGTAGGGGGAGAAGAGGTTCAATGAAGAAACAAGTAGGAAAAGGGTATGTGCTGGATTTCTAATTCAGTGCTGGATAGTGATTAAAGAGAAAGAAAATGCAATAGAGATGTCTCACTTTTTGTTTGACTGCATACTCCTAGGCTGACACATAATGAAACATAGTGGCATTTCAAAAACACTGATTCACCAAAAAAAACACCACCACAATGAATGCAACATTTCTTAGACGTTCACTACAGGTAAGATACTTTTAACAAGTTATCAGAATTTAGCACCAGTATTAAGATTAGGGAAGGATAAAATAACAAATTAGCTAGGTGTTTTAGGCCCCGTCCACACGAAGTCAAAACGAACACAAAACGCTGATATTTTCCAAAACGTTTGTCGTAAAGACGGAGACGTAAAATAAATGTGATCGTCCACACGAATGCATGAAAATGCTGCAAAATGTATGCCAGGCCTGTAAGTGGCGCTGTGGTGCCAAAGCAAAAATAAGCGACGAAATGTTGGGCATGCGCACTAATATTTATACATGGTTGCCCTGCGGGTCCATTTTCGTGGTTCAGTCAAATTCAGGTGCTGAACTATGTCGTCGATATTGCTCTGTTCTTCCTGGAGATATTCCAGAAGAAGAAGATTCTGTTGTAAGCCCGACAGCAGGGTGAGTAGCATAAGCAGCAACCATTCAACACAGTACGGCGCCATTGTTGTTGTGATACTGTGTCGCGCATGTTGAATCATGCAGAGTTGTGGTAACTTTCAAAGCAGTAGAAAGTAAGTTAAAATACCATACATTTTAAAGGGACAACAAAATGTCAAATGTTTCTTGTACATCATAAAATTTATATTAAACAAAAAGGTGTTTTGTGTTTTTTTGTTTGTTTTCTCCTGGTCATGGTTATTAGAGCAATTAGCAGATATTTCACTGCTGCAGTCTTCCCTTCATGTTGTAATACTCAGTAATTCCCCTCTGGCCCTGTTCTTCCATCACAACCAGAGATGAAAAGACAAAAACACATTCAGAATATGAAGGATAGTAATAGTACTGGTGTAATAAAGGTGTTATAAAAGGAGCCTTGAATTTCAAGTTAACTTATAACACATGTGCATAAAGGTGTATACTTTGACCAAAACTTATATTTGAATTCATTCTATTTAAAAAGTAATACAAATATATAATGATATATTATTATAGACACAGTGATACAGTACATTTTAGGCATTTATTTGAATTCATTTTGTCAACCAAGGCTCACACCAATGAAAAAGCAGGATATCTCCCCAGATTATTTACATGTCACATCACAAAGCATGCCAAGAATGCAAGCAAATTTTAATCAGATAAAACACCTATCCCTCTGATCCCTTTAAAATGATGCTTAACTACTAGCTAATGGTCTAACATATAACTCAAATAAAATGAAAAAGTATCCAATTTTAAAATAAGTTTTAATGGTTGCAAAATAAAATAATTTATATTACTTTAAAAAATATATATATATGTCAGTAATTGCATTTACATTTAGAGTTGCTTCATGAGTGTAAATGGGTAAATGAAAATATAAATGTTGGCCTTTAATTACAATTCCAGGTCAACACACAAGCACACTGTGCCAAAAAGAATAGAAGGTTTTATGGTGCCTTCAAGTGGTATCGTAATTACGGTAAATACCAAAAACCGAGTTGCCAAGTTTCATTTCATCATGGTGGAGAGCAGCAAACCTATTCTGTATGGTGAAATACTATATCGTTAAACGTCCTTTCCAGTTGTGTTTGTAGCCTAAACAATGTTGTGACATAGATTGCTGACCAAAAAAGAAGCACTACAAGGGTGAACGTCGGACAAGCTTTTGAGCATTGTTGCCAACTTAAGGAAGTAAAGGGGCAGGCTGAGGTTTCCGCTTTCCTTCTAAACAGGTAAGTTAAATGTTGGTGACCTGGCAACCAACTTTTAAGGTTTGGTGCTTCCTGGATGGGGCGGGTATTTACTGTCCTATGTAAAACTATGATGATCACTCTCCAAGACAGGAGGGGTTGCTACTCAGGATGCAGAATTTACATAGGATAATTCAGAAATGCATGAATTAAGCAACATACTACTTTGGGCATGAAGTTGAAAGCTCAAAGAAGTTGATTATGCACGATTAAGGCTGAATCATGCAGAATCTGCATGATTAAGGCCCTCAAATGTCTTCAGGATTGTGGCATGGAAACAAGGCAATCAGTTTGCTGCACTTTATTGATGTTAAGGAAAACCAGATTGCCTTTTCAATGGCCTTCAGGTCATCTGCATTATTGGGTCTGGTGTATTTCATCTTCCTACTGACAACATCACATAGATTCCCTGTTTTCACTGTAGAAACTTCAAACTGAACCTTAAGCAATTGATATATATATATATATATAT
>NW_015150673.1:572163-606265 GCF_000732505.1 Cyprinodon variegatus | reverse complement strand
ATATATATATATATGTATAGAACATGTGCTACAATTGCTGATATTGGTACTTGAAGCGACAGTGGAGAGGAACTTCAAGATATATATATATATATATATATATATATCTTGAAGTAACAATATCAGCTGCAGTCATTTTATTGAGAATCTTCATTTTGTAATCCTCCTGGATGACGTGGCTTGACTCCATAATACTGGATACTAAAACTACAACAGGCTTAATGTAAAATTATGGCAACTGAATGAGATGGTGTTTATATTGTTCAGATTATTTTATTATATAAAAAAATATTCATATATGATATACATATATGATTCAATCACTCCTGGAGGAATTTTTATCTGACCCCTATGTCCAGTGAAATGTAAGAATGCATAGAAATGTTGTTAGATAGTTACATAACAAGTTGTGAAGCAACAAACATTTCATTCACATTTAAACTGGTGGTTGTGATCTGTCTTAATATTTCCCACATGCAGATATATAAAGATGGAAAGCTGCAGAGGAAGACATCATTCAGCTTGTAATCAGCCTATCAGGCTGTGGTGCAACTTGTATTTCAGGGTTGTCAGAGATGGAAAAAGGCTCAGGCCAAACATCAGGTGTCACACTCAGCAGCACCAATGAATGGACAATAGTTATCCATCAATCTTCTATGTCAGCATGTCTTGGAGCCTGAAACCAACTACAATGTCCATCCCAAAGCAATTTGATCCATTCAGCTGACTCATTCATCAGCCTGATCTCATTTGCAATCTAGACCCGCTATCCAGAGAGAGAAAGGCGTAATTCAAAGATGATCGGTGTAAAATATTAAATTTAGGGGAACCAATCACCAGGAGTCCAAAATATTGTGCAGTAGGTGAGCATTGATCTTTATCTCACAAGCATGTTGGCTCATTTTACTGTGTGATCAATTGTTTATCAGTCAGTCAGAGTTGTTGTGCTTTTAAGTAGCTGGAGGGAAGTTTGGAAGGCTTTAAAGAAGCAGTTCTGCTGTGGTAGAACAGCCTTTACATCCCCTTCAGCCAACTGACCTCGTCGGGTCATCAGGACTTAAGTAAGAGTGAAAGTCGCTTTAAATGGAGCGAAGCTCCCAGGGACACAGCCTTGGCTGAGCAGCTGCTGCTGCCCGGCCACTATTACTTTTCCAGGGGCTGACTTTGATGTTTTAACAATCCATACATATTGATTCAGACTGATAATAAACAATTTGATTAGCCTCTTTCTATAGGCTGTCATTTCAATCACTTTCAGAGCTCCGATGGAGTGGAAGTGAGGGACTAAGGAGGGAGGGAAGATGAGGGTGCTGTGGGGGCAGGAGAAATGGATAGACAGAGCATACAGCCAACACTGAAACACAGGGTGAAGGGCTTGAGCCCCCTCCTCAGACAGAAAAAGGAATCCTGCCCTGATTAGGCCTCTGCCTTTGGTGAATTGGACAAGACAGCTGAGCTGCCAGGTTATTAACTCCCTCAGAAAATTCTCAGCCCTCTCTCAGGCCCGCCTGATACTGCGATCTGGATCGATAAGCAATCTCCGGTGTGTACCAAATGCCTGCTGGATTCATTTGTCTCCCGGCACCCTCTCCCTCCACTGGACAATACACCTGCACAACTGAGCCCACCCCACTCCCTACCCCCACCTCCCGCATCCCTGGGTCCGTTCGTTCTTGAGTGATCTGCTCCCTCCCACTCTCTATCGTGTTCACTCACTGGACTCTGTGTCACTTTTTAAATAATGACCCTGGGGGTGAAGGAACATCTGCCTACCTCTATTTCATCACAGAGAGTCTCCCTCCTACAGGCCTAGGTGACCACGTTAGAGAAAGGCACATGGGCTGAAGGAAAGAGCGAGAAGGAGGCAGGGGAAACACAGAGGAGGGTTAGCCCTCGGCCATGTGGACATTGGGGGTTGCTGCATCATCGTGACTGACAGAAGCACAGATGTCACCATCAGAGCTAAATCTAGGCATATAAATGACCAGCCTGTGGCAACTTTCAAGTCAGCATTAAAACATACAAAGTAGCTGCTGCTTTTTTGCTCTGAAATCATTCAATTCTGTTTTGGTTCATTGAGAATAAATCATTCTTTATGCCAGTGTGTTTATTTACTTCTGTTTAGTTTATTTCTATAGCACCAATTCACAACACATGTAACCTCAAGGCACATTACAGAGATAATTCAACCAGATGATACAGTCGGTTGTTGAGTAAGAAGTTAAAAAGTTACTTAAATATGTGAACTATGTTTAGGCAGCAAGTTACAACAGTACATGCAAGATAATCATGGGAAAAATTAGATGGTTAAAAACATTAAAAAAAAAAACATTGTTGTCTTTATATGGATATTGTTCTAGTGTAAGGCAATAAACTGATCATGACAAGTGACTGGTAACCACATGCACTGCTTGCCCTAAATGTACACTCAATGCTAAAAGTTTGGAAACAACCTCTGTGTGCCTTTGACATTTTCTTTCATAAGAACCAGAGGGAGCTCTTTTGGATCTTTATTTACTGCATAGTCATTTTTTTCCCTCAAAATCTACCTTTCTGATGTAACCATATTTTTTCTAAATAAATGTAAAAAAGCAGACACGAAAGCCTTAATTTAAGGTTTTAAACATGGAATTAGACATAACTTCAGGGAAAAAGAAACATACAACAATTTGCTTTGAAGTAAGTAAATGTAAGTAAATATAATTAAAAAACTGATAATTTTAGAAATGCAGAATCTACCAATGAAAATACAACTTGATAATAATTGATCTAACCCAAAGTTTATGAACATGTTTTTCCTTGTTCAACAAGTAGTAAATTAAAAAAAAGGATTATAAGTAGTTTCTGATGACATATCAAGTAGTCGTATGTTGATCCAATTATATGCTTTAATGTGCTGAGATTTTGCCACAAGCCAAACTACAAAACATCCATTATGTCTGCAGGTCCTCAAGGCTTTGCTCATCCTCCGCACTCTCTTCCACTCGGAGAAAGAATTTGTTTGAGGAGGAGAAGTTCACATGGATTTACATAGTGATTGTGTTTGCTGATTTGGCCGCGCTTCAGCTGATAACTTTTAGTGATTCGCTGTGGCATTGATCCCCTGGATGGATTTATTGACGAGGATGGCTGAAGGTAGGGGTTGAGCTGGTGGGGCTGGAGAGGGGATGTTGAGGGGCTTGCTGGTGTGGATATGAAAAGAAAACTGCAGATAGCAAATCAGGGAAGGTCAAAAGAGGATGAGTTTGATGTTAGATGCCTTTACTTGTTGTTGGAGTTTAAAGCCCTACTGCTCTCCATAGATCATTTCTGCGGTCTCTTCTATTGTTTAATCTATTGTTTCAGTTCGGCTGCAAAGCTGTGACCCCCGGGGGAATTGTCTGTCAGCATACAATAAAGGCAAAGCCAGCGACCAAGGACTCCATTTCTCAGGGCTAATTGTCAGACACAATGGATTCAATGAAAAACACGCTCTGTAAAGGATAAAACTGGCGGATGTTTAGAGTTTCTTATCACTTTAAACTTAAAATTGTTCCAAAGCTGTAGAGACGGTTATGTACAGGAATACAGGAAAGGAGCTATGATTGAAATGCAGTTATTAAAAGGCATCCGGTAAATATTTGAGAGCAAAGAAAAAAACACAAAGGCAAAGCGCTATTTGTGGGCAGGGATGTAAGACAGACCAAACAGGAAGTCCCCAAAAAATGGAAGTTTGAGTGTTTAATCAGTGAAAGATGGCTTTCTCATCAGGAGTTGATTGCAACGGAACAGTTTTTCTTCATAATGCTTTTTCCTCCAAAAGATCACAGACCAAGATATCATCAAAGAGCAAAAAATGTAATAATGCAATTGAGTTGGGAACATGATACAAAAAACTGATCTCCTGATTGTTGTAATTGCCGTCCTGCATAACCACAGCGTTATCACTGCCATGTGATGAGCCTGATTCCCCGGCCAGCACCTTTCATCTAATAATGTTGCAGAATGCACACTACAGAGCTTTAACGACACTGGACTCCAGTAACGTTCATTTCTCACACTGAACCTTTATCAGCCCTTTAAACCATTTCATTCTTAATCTGTAACTCTAACCCAGACAGCACTTTTTCATTAGAATCTTTTTTTTCTGCTTTCAAGGTCATTTCTAATGTGGAATCTATAAACTTCTCAATAAGGAAAGTTATTTGAATTCCTTAGTTTTAATGGCTGAACTTAAAATTCCCATTTCAGACCTGCAGTTTTAAAATCATCCTGCAATGTGTATGTCAGCAGATGAAGTTACTGTTGATAATCGCTCTCACACATTGACAGGGTCTTTTTCCTTCTCTAACTTTTCTTACACACATTTTGGTCTGGTCTAGCAGGGACTTGCTGCAGTCATCTATCTTATCTTGCCACATATGATGCTTTAATGAAAGACAAAGTTTGTGTTGTTTTACACATAACAAAATGAAGGATTATTTCTGAAATATAAAGTTCTGCCATGTCTTTGATTGATTTGAGTCATATTTAATGCAGTCTGGTGGTGAATAGTGTATGTATATCATGAACTTCCAGATTCTTCTGCATCAGTTCAGGGTATGTTACTTTTCCCTGTGACCATCCACCATCCATCCTTCCACTCATCTGACTGTCTGTAATCTGCTTTTCTCCAACAAAAGTTCTGAGTCTTTCCACCAATCGGCTTCCAGTGGCTTCCATTATACAGTATTACTCAGGCACTGACAATTTTATATCACCATAGCTCCTGGAAGCATACCAAACAGAAGTCCTGAATATACTTCATTCCAATTCCATACCCCAAATATCCGCTGGACATTACAGAAATTCTTCTGAAATGAACTGAAGATCACTGTGACTGTTCCTCTTTCTAAAGTTCCTAACTCACCCTTATCCCACTTTTGGTTTTAACCAGGTCTGTATATTAGCCTCCCCTGGCAATGGATCCAACATTGTTTTAGTCATGATACATATCTTACCACCATAGAAAAGCCTGCAGTGATCAGTCGTAGTCTTTACCTCTATTCAAAATGGTTTTTGTAAGCAATATTTCAGCCAAGCATGAGAGGCTGAATTTGCAGACATGAACAGAATCAGTAGGAACCATTGTAAAGACAATTAAAAAGCTAAAATACCTTTAAAAATTTGTTTGCAGCAGTACATAGGCTGAATCAATTTGTTTTAAGTGCCTTTGGTAAATAGGGGGAAAAAGAATTAATCAAGACGAGTGTCAGCAACATTGACATTTCTGCAGCTATTATATATATATATATATATATATATATATATATATATATATATATATATGCTCTATTGCAAAAAGACCATTCCTTTCCTTTAAACTTACAATAATTCGGATCATTTTAAAGAAGTTTACTCTTCTACTGTGCACATACAAATTTCTAGATCATAAAGAGTCCTACTGTAGTTCCACTCTTGCGATTCTTCCTCTAGTGCTTACTATATAGGTTTTCTATAGGATTAGAGTCTAGGTATTGAGACCCTAACATGGTAAGACATTTGATTTTGTGTCAAGCTAATTATTCCTTATGGATTTGTCTTTTTTCTGGATCGTTATCATGTTGAAATGATAGCCCAATAGAAATTTTCTCACACGGGCCACTGGATATATTAAAAGTACAGTGAAAAAAACATGCTATCATGAAACTACAGAGAACATCAGCATCATACTGTAAATTACCCAACCTACAGTAAATACAGTAGGATCTTTTTTTATTATTATTATTTTAATAGTTTTTTTTAGATCAAACCCACCTTTCAGGTTATGTAGCTAAAAGTCTCAACTGACCAAGGAACACACCTCCAGGGAAATTTCCATGGTAGTTAAGCAATGTTCAAACATTTATGTCTGTTCTGGTAGGACAGATTTTTTTTTTTTTTATCTTGCATGCCTCTGAAACCGCATGGTATGTAAATAGCATCTAATAGTTGTTTTGAAGAATTGTGACCTCAAGGTACCATGTGCAATGGCCATGTGCATAATTATTTCCTAATGGGGGAGTTTTTTTTCCATGTCATAAAACATTAGATTATGCCACTGCAATGAAAGTAAATTTAGTTGTAGGCTCTTTGCAAATCTTTATCATGTGCCCATGTACATACTGCAAATAACTTTTTATGTGCTTTAGAGTAAATATGTTTATCAATAAATGTATTAAACCTATTATCAGTGGGAATAGCAGCAATACAGAAGTTTACATATGATTTACATTGCTAGACCTCTAAATTTCTCTAAAAGGGTCGGAAGCACAGAGAGCTGCTTCATGCATCTGTTTCATAATTTCTGTCTGCCTAATATTTAGGCAATAAAAACAGGAGCCACAAATAGGCTTGGTGCTTAAAGTTGAGCATCAGTTATATGCATTTAAGAAATTAAGTAAGGACAGGCATCAAAGACAATATTCTTAAGAAGACTGCGGAATAGCACCGCACAGTGGCAGCCCACTGCTCCCCAAGGGGATGGGTTAAATGCAGACGTAAATTTCTATAGTAAGAGATAAATCAAGTTCAATTATTATTATTATTATTATTATTATTATTATTATTATTATTATTATTATATGGCTTGGGTATAGGAAGGATGTAGAACTTTTGCTTGTTTGTTTACACGTTGTAACATCACCCGTTTCTTCCATACTAACAGGACCAATCCCATCATCACTACTGGTTTTGCTTCTGACACTAACATTTGAAAAAAAGTAATACTGCGCCATACTCTTCATTAGATTATGGTAATATTATCTTAATGAGTAATCCTTCCTACCAACTAAGGCATTGTGCACCAAGGCTACCTTCCGACTGAGCAAAGTATTCCAATTTATCAGGTGCTGCATCAAGTTATTATTTAAACTATATAACATTACTGATTATATGTGATTTGAAAAAAGATTAAGCATCAAACTATACAACATGAACATTGATGCAGATGTGGCTGTAGACTTGAAGGATGTGTGAGCAAACATACTTAATAATAATCACACTAGTAATGATACCAATGCTATTTTTAGTCCCTAAAGTCCACATTCTTAGTCTCTAAAGTCCACATTCTTAATCTTTAAAGTATACATTCCTAGTTTCTTCTAGTTAATTCTTTCCACACCTGTTTCCTATCAAATAATTAGTTCAACAGTTGTTTCTCTCTGCCATATATACATCTCCTTTCCAGTTACTCCACTGGTTTTGTTGCTGTTACTTGGCTCCTCATGTGTGTTTTCCCCTGATGTCTCCTGGTTTTTGGTTTTCTGCATTCTGTTCTTGGATTTTTTTTTCTGTTTGCCATTAAACCAGCAAAAACTCATCTATGCCTCCTCATCTCTGCACTTGGGTCCCCAACCAACATCCACCCCACATTGACACTGATTTGGTTCTTACCTTGATACCGTGTCCCTGTTTGCATTTGCTAAAAAATGCTATTACTTGTCGCCATCTGGCTTTCTGGAAGTTTTGTTTTACTGCCAGCAGATGGCATCACATTTGCTTATGTCTGCTCATAATTCCCAGTGCTGAGTTTCTATTTAGGCTCAGAAAGAATTACCAAAACACTATCAAGACAGACAGTTGGCGTAAATAACCTTATGTTTTCAAGATCAACTTTCTTTTTTGCTATTTTTTGTTTACGCAAATAATGTGAGTATTGACCTTTAAACTAAAATAAAATGCTGACCTGGAAAGAGTAGAAAAAGTGGTTACCAAGTGGTTTTGGAACCTAAAACTATTTATGAGACAGATTATAATGTAGTAGATGGCAATGTAAAACAAACCATTTTCTTAGCTTGTGTGGCTGGCTGGAGACTTACCCTACCTCCTCCTCATCTAAATCTTAACTTTTGTCTGCTTTTGCAATAAATTAAATCTTGGAATGATTACCATTCAATATCTTATGCTTTTGTGGTATAAGACTCTGCTGAAAATGTAAAAAGAATGTCTTCTATCAGCTGTTGTAGTTACCTTGAATAAATAAATTCTCTCTTACTCTCATTGTCCCTTTCTGACAGTGATGTTAATGCGAGAGTAGGTGAGCTGCCCTCAGGGCTCTGTACATCTACGTCTACCTCAATATAAATCAGCACTTGTCATCGCAGACTCATATCACACACTCTGATCCCACGTCCCCCTCTACAGATTTGCCCTGGTTGCTCGATACCATCCGAGATGCCAGTGGCCAGAGCAATAAACCTGTCCAGTCTCACCGACAGTGCTCCATTTCCGTGTCCCTTTGTTTTTTTTTTCCTCCTAGACCTGTAGGTGCTCCTGCATAGTGAAGTTAAACAGATGTGACGGCATTAGATTTGGCTCGGACAGCAGCACACCTCCACTGCCCTGAATCCATTCTATAATTATCCATCGCACCTTGTGTCAGGAAGTCAATCCATGTCAAAAGTGCAAGTGAAGCTGAGGTCACTGTCAGGAAAATGAGTCTCATTGTGACAAAGGGCCGAAGGAGCAACATAAAGGCGAGTACTTCTATTTCATCGTTTATTGACACACTAGAAATGCCATATATGCTACAGACATACCTACTTTGGATTATTTGTATTGTCCCAGTTTTACATTTAGCTTTGGAATTCATTCTGACACTATGACATTATAACAGGATTCCAGAATTCTCTTAGTAAATATGCACCAGATCGACGTAATTCATAATTTTAAACAGTAGAGAATAGGACACATTGTTCCTTATGTATTTATTTGCCTGTTTGCTGGTAGGTTTTGAGTTTTTTGCTAACTAATGTTTTATAATAATTAAACCAAAAAATCTGTAAAGATCTAAAGATCAGAGGGTATGGTCTGGTCACAGATTAATATTGTAATTGGTAATTGTTCACCATATAAAAACTAGTCTTTATGGAGTGGTAGGAGAGCTATTGCTGACATAAAGTCAAAAGTCCCATTTGCAGTATGCCAATGCACTGTAGTTGCATTCCCATCCAAGAGACAAAGAAACCCCCAAAAAAAGCCCTCATCAGATCTAATCAGAATGAAACTTTTTGGCCTAAATGTGGTAAACAAATAATGCCCATTACTCTCAACGTACTATCTCCAGGGGAAAACACCTTAGATGGCAGCATTATGCAGTGGGAAAGATTTTCTTTGCAAATACAGACAATCTGGCTGAAATTAGTGGAAAGAGGCATGAAGGTAAGTAAAAGAAATACTGGATGAAATGTGCTAAAAGAAAACCACAAACACAGAGTATACCAACAATCGCAGGTCCTGAGAAAGAAGAGATCCACAGCAGAAGGTGTTGATGAGGGTGGTAAGGAGAGGCAGTATGGGAGGCATTCTCTAGAAGTCTGCCATCATCTCCCATGTCTCGAGTGTTTTGGTGGTGGCAGCATCTGTGGCCCAGTCCATGCATGTCTTGTTTGTTCATTCTTGTCCAGGATCAGACATACGACCGCAAAGCCATTTGGAAATTTGGGGAGTGGCGGCCTAGTGGTTAGGACACTGCGCTTGGAATCCAGTGGTCCTGAGTTCAAGCCCCACTCCCAGAGACTGCCACTCTGGGTCCCTGAGCAAGACCTTAAACCCCACACTGTTCCCCAGGTCCTGCACAATGACAGCCCACTGCTTCCCAAGGAGATTGGTTAATGCAGAGAGTTCATTTAGTTGCTCTGTACTTGTGGCAGTGTAATGACGTGCTTTGCAGACTGGTTTTGGACAGGGAGATCACTTGTACCCTGAATGCTCTACAACCAAAGAGGCTTATAAACATAAAATTTAGTTATTTAGTAATTTGAGCCGCAGGAGTCTGTCCATTTGGTTGAACTGTACAGGTACACCTTCACTCCCTACGTGCATCAATGAATTGTGGTCCACAAACCACAATCCTGGTTTCTCATTTTTCAGTCTTTAGCCTACTTTTGATAGACTCTGACAACTGCAGGCTGTTGAAACACAATCACATTCTTAGTTTCTTGGAGATGCTCTGCTGTGGTTGGTCAACTGCCTCCCCTAAGTCTGTCTGTTTATAACTGCTTCTCCCACTTAAACTTTTAGGTAAAAAATGTTCATATGCAACCCACTGTAATTTATCCCAACGCCTATGAAGTACCATGACTACAGACCGTCAGTGTTTTTTCTTGTTTACTTCACCTGATGACTGATCATTGTAAATCTGAAAAGGTCAAAGCCAGACATTAAATCAGCAATTTTGCTGTAAAGAAAGGAGTTTCATATTAAACAAAAGGACCACTGTGCAGCGATACTATAGTTTTGTTTTTTTATTATTTATTGACTGTGCAATATTCTGTGCAATATGCTGACTGTGCAATATATGTGAATAGAATAGTCATACCACTACCTCACCGTTGCTCCTTACCTACTACACTTTAACGTTAAAGTAAATCCACCTGTATATAAGCCATCCGGACTGTACATATTTTTATTTTTTATTTCTAATTTCCTTAGACCCTATTTTTATTTTGTTTTTTCATCATGTGCGATACATGTACACTTGCACCTTAATCCTTATTTATCTTGATATACTGTATATACCTGGATATACTATATATATATTGTTTATTGTTTATTCCTAATGCACCTTTTCCTCCTTGTTTGCACCCTCTTTGACTTCTATGCCAATTTGTGACAAGTGAATTTCTCCGCTGTGAGATCATCTAATATAATCTAATCTAATCTAATCTAATCTAAAACAAGCTGAAAATATATTTTATTGTCGTTGGACTCCACTAAAAAGTATTTTATACCTACCTGTAAAGGTTATGTAACCATGCATGACTCATAACACTTCGATGATGAAAAGCATTTTTTTGTGTAATTTAGAGTTAAACTTGATAAGCATGATTTTACAATCTAAATATTTCAAATACCAGAACCAAATGGTTTCTAATGATAAGAAACATGATTTGAATGAATTATGCTCGTTCTGCAATAGGGGAAAAAGAAATTGCTACTTCATGAAAAATAGAAAATTTTTAAACCTTAAAACACAGTTAAGATATTTTCCTTAACCTAAATAAGTACTATAAAATATGAACAATGTCTAGTTCAGGACAGAAAGGCTATTTCACAGTGTTTTCTGACCATAATGTTGCTTTCAAATCAGGTAGAATTCCAGATACTCTAGATGGATATTGTTTTTATGTTGTTGTAGATTTTTCAATGAGAGAAAAATGATTGGAATATTAACATAAACAGAATTCAGTAGATGCCTCATTATTTGACTGGCTTTATGGAGGAAGAGCAGTTTGCCTTGGCTTAGATTCATCCAACCACTGTGATTCTAACTCCCTATTGATTTTTAATTTAGGAGGAGGCAGTCTGTAAACACCACCCAATCAGGACCCAGGAACATAGCAACGATTGAACAATTTGAAGTAATCAATGAAAATATTCTCTGATTTGTAGGCGCTGAATGACTGCCATAAATCAGGCATCTTAACGCGGAACTTAGTTTGCAATAAATCAAAGGCCAGAGAGAGGTAAACTATAACAGATGAATTAAATGTCTGAGGGAGGAAGTGCAGGCCAGTGTGGTAATGAGACAGAAATACAGGCCGCAAAGCATTTCTAGCAGAAGCTGTCAACAATTAATGAGCTGCAGCTAGTGCTGTTATTTGTCATTATGCTTCCTGTCTACATATTTACTCTCTTATTTATTGCCTACGGCCTATATAATCATTTTTTATGTCAAAAACAATCGACCAGCAACAAACCTTGGGCCATTTAGAGAGGGCTTGTATGAATGCTGACATGAAAAGCCAGAGGAAAGCACTATTAAGCTCCGCCTTTAAAAGGAAAGGAGGTATTAAAAGATGCAGATTGCATTATATCCACAACAGTTACATTGCCAAGAGTAAATAATACATATAATTCAGCTGTCGAAAGCTACAAAATGGAAATGTATGTGCAGTTAACAATTTTTTTAATTGCATATTTGTTCCCCTTTCCTAGAAAAGCTTAGTCCCATTTAGTGCAGTGTAACTTCTTTATATACCAGCAGGAAGCTGAAGTTTGCATGTTTAGACTTAATGGACTGACTGGATAGATGGTTGAGACTGTGACCTGCATGTGGAAGTGCTTTTGATTTTATCATCCGCCATGAGGTCAGGTGCATTATTAGAGGAATTGCCATAAGTGCCTCTCAGTTTATCATCCGCAGAGTCGACATAGACAGTCTTTGAATTTATGCACAGCCAAAAATAATCATCAACACATGCATCACCAAAAAGCCTCTCAACAAGAATTATTCTAAAAATGTGTAGGAACAATGGGTGGCGAGCCTGCTGATCATGAAAGGGTACTGTTTTAATTCTATTTTTTACCTATCTTAGTCATCATTTTATTTCCAGTCTGACTTTTTTCATGGTTTCTGGGCCTCTTTTATCTTTATTGTATTAGTTACTGCTGCAGTTGATATATATTGTGAGAAACTGTAAAATATTGCCAAATACAAGCCAAGAGATTAAAGTTTTTTTTTATTTCTCTCTGATTTGAGATTATTTTATTTCAGGTAGGTAGATGGACCATTTGCAATATTTTCATCTTATTCACAAATGTCAATCTATTTTTGAAATGTAAATAAAAATGTCCATATGAGATTAATACACAGGTGTGCAAAGGAAAGTGGTAAAGAAATTACCAAACTTACCTACTAAGTCGCAAGAGCTTTTAAAATTACAAGAGAATGATGTTACAGGTGTAGTGGATGCTCAATACACCGATTTTATTTAAGTGCACATGAACAAGACCATCCAACCTTCTCTTTTGCTCCTTGCAGACAACACCAGTCAAATGTTGATGCACAAGCCCTCTTGACCTAATGAACAGAACTTTGTTTATGGTCTATCAACACTGTTTAATGTATACGGGGAGAGCAGTGGGGCTACAATAGCTATAACCGAAATTCTAAATAAATGTTAGAAGTCTTCATGCACAACAAGAGGAAACTAGTAGGGAATCAATGGCATCACTAGGTGAGCGTATCTCAGAGATTGGCACTGTGATATTTTATATCACATAACATACCTTTAACCCTAAGTTAACTTTATGTTAGGTATATGTACCTATCTGCATTTAGGAAGGTCCATTGTAGGTTCTGGCACATTTGTTAGATGATAAAATAACTGCATTGAGATTGTAACTGAGATACTATATGAAACTTATTCTGACTGGTTTAGAGAACAAGCTCTAGTGTGACACACCTATCCTAATTGATCTGCTCAATCATGACACAAAAATTTATATTTCTCTATACTAATGTCTTCACCCAGGACCTGAGCGCCAAAGAATTTCTCATTTCAGAGGCTCTCTAATTGTCGCTTTCTGATTGCTGCTTGTCTTCTTTGTGAGTCTTTCCAGGTTGAATTACTATTCAATTAGGACCATTTCTGTTATGGTGAGCAAAATGATGCGAAGGATTAAAGGTCTTCCAGGTTTGATCATCAGGGCTAAGAATAAATCATGATTTTTACTGTTTTACCGTGACACACAGTATGAAATAATTTGTGAATCCTTATTTAGAGTTCCCTTTATTATAATGTAGTGTGCTTTATCACAGATATTTGGATGAAGAGAAGCATTCATATTAAGGGTTTTTATCCTAAAGGCAACAAATTGAAGTGTGCAATTGAAAAGCCATGCCTTAATATTAAGACACAAAAAAAACTGTTATGGGTTTTAATGATGTGGTATACATGTGTTGGTACAGTAGTGACTCCTTTGACTTTGCTTACCCTTGGAAAGCTTTCTGTGCCCTATGATCCAACATCTGAAGAGCTGATAAAAACCCTCCAGTTGCCTCAAAGCAGCTGTGAGGCTTAACATTGTCAAAAAGGGTTTTTATTTCCCTACCGTTTCGACCTCCTGTGTATATTTTATTGAGCTGTTCTCATCCCACAGCGGTGCGCCGAGGCCATAAGCTGCCGAAAATGTATTTGGAAGCTCATTAACACAAGACATGCATGCTAGGAGCATGTAGCATCCTTTTTTTTTTTCTTTTAGCAGAGACATTTCTGAAAGTGTAAGTGGGCTGTAATGGGGTGCTCAGAAATCTTTTTTTTTTTTTTGATATTCAGTGAGCTTTTTCATCTTTTTTTCTGCAGGAACACCACATGAGAGGATTAAGAAAGTTAATGAATTATCCTCACAGGGGCTGAGACAGTGTGTGTAAGCTGCATTATCCCACGTCTCATATTATGGAGCTGTTTGAATTTATTGAACTCAGGGCTGAATTTTCCCACACTGATCTGACCCAGTTCAGGATTATACCCGGTCCCTCTACTTCATGTTCAAGATGACAGTTTTAAGGTCTTCGCGTCAGAAATCCTGTTACGCTCAACCAGAAGTAAAAGATAACTGGACAGAATGAAGCCAGCAAAGGCACTTTCTTGATCCAATCAAGAAAGTGCCTGGAAGTTTGTAGATCCCTTGGTCGACTAATGTAAGATATAATATGTTTTTGAACTTTTGTTTAAGGGAAGACAGTCCACAAAAGTGAGGTATCACTTTAAAATGTCGTCTTATGCCTTTGGCGTCTGTTTGCTCACATCCCCACAGCAGCTCAGTATCAAATGCACCAGCACAAATGATAATAACACAGCAAGACCTTTCTATTTTTCCAAATTAGTTTGAGCCCCAGATCAGCGCCCTTGAGGCAAGCACGATGGCTCTGATTCTTCCCTGAAGATTTTTCTCTTCAGATTTCTATCATATAGGGCAAATATCAAAAATGTGATTTGAATCTTGGGAAAAATTAAAGCCGAAGGGCAACGGAAGGAGGACGGGTGTGTTTCAATGGGAGGAAATACATAGCCTCACGTTTTTTCTACACCATCAATTGAGTCTGTTTAGCTGACTGTCAGCTGGCTGGGACTGCAAGGCAAAACCAGGGGATTCCAGAGCGACAGTCAGTGAGCTGCAAACCAAACTGCCCCAGAGGTTAATTGAAGTCCCAGAAGGGACTCAGGTGCCCTCTTATTAACGGGGCAACTCATAAAATGTTGGATTTCTGAAGGATAGAAAGATATACATCCTCCTATGGGCCTCTTTTTCCTTTTTCCTTGCTCTTTATAGGGCTAGCCAGGTGTGGCCTGGCTTATAACCAACATCTATCAGTTTAACAACAAAAGGATAATACTTAAAAAAAATTGTAAAACTCCAGTATTTAAAGAGGGTTTTCTGTATTTATGCTATGAATGTAGTTGTTATTTAGTAGATTGCAAGACTTTTAAATCCCCTTAAATCTTTTCATTTTAACAGCGTCTTTATTCTCACCACTCCTGCATAGGTTACAGATTTTTTCAGACAACACTGTCTGGTCCTTTGGTGCTTCTCTGATTATTAGGACCCTTGATTATCATGATGTAACCATGATAAAATATCCCAGAGACATCGGTTCAAATAGCTCATGTAGTACACAGACATTAATTAATAACATCCTTAAGGTGTATCCACACCAAGCGCAAATGACATGAATGGAGCAGGGGATTTCCATGTTATTCCTAGATGTAGAGGTGTGTTCAGCAGCAACTAAGAGGTCAATGATGCAAAAGTATTTTTGGCAATCACAGCAAAGCAGCATCGCCAGTGCAGGCACAGTGTCCCAAGCCAAGCTACATTTTGCAGAGGTAGAAAGATCTGATCATCTCTTTTAATTTAAGTCACGTTGACCAATCAGCAACTAGATTTGTTTGTGATGTGGGGTTTGGAATGCCAAACGACTATCAGCAGAAGACTCCTGTGGAATGTGCGCTCTGTGTGAAAACTAATGTAAGAGACATTAAAAAATAAAAGAAGAAAAACCATGCACATGGAATTCAGTACATACATAATGTGCAGCTTGGTGGTGGGTTTTTTCATTTTCAGCTGAGGTGGTTACTGTCTACCTCATGAGGACAGTTGACTTCACAATTTTTGGATAGAACATTTCAGGTTTTATCTATTTTTGAATACATGTTTGAATTGTTCCAATTCTGTCACTTTAGGGGGCGGATGTATCTCCTCGAGGTGGCTGCAAGTTGAAGTAGGTCTGTTATTTGAATTCTGATACTTTTTTCTCAAATAAGTTCTTTTGTGATTTTATTTGGTGGAAGATGAGAATGTTTAAGTCTAAATTTCTTCACTTTCCATCACAACATCAGATAAGATTGTCTTCAATGTTAGGCCAATATGTCAAAAATTAAAATAACAGTAATACTACAACACAATATTTTTTGTACAAAAATGAAAGAAGGGGTGTTAAAGATAGGCTCTCTGTGTCTACACCTTGGAGCTTTCTCTCTCCAGTTTTTTTCCTAAAAAGAGATCGCCCTGGAAAAACTCTTTAAAAAACTTTTTTAAATAACTTTATATGCATTGAATAACCATGAGACATGACAATAGATTTTGATAGAAATTGTAATCTAACTCGTATCAGAGAAGTTGCTTAGAATTACAGAAGGCAGGGGGATATTATGTACCTACGGCCCAACCCTACCTTAGTGTATAATTGGCCTTAACATACAAAATGAACCATTTTACTCATTTTAATGGTAACACTAACATTTATTAAACATTCACATTGATGTTACTTGTTATATTTTCATTGCATTTTTACTTTTAAACAATGAAACTGCATTCACTCATTCAGTCTAAAAGATGTGTGGCAATAGATTGGAACCTGCATAAAAAGCTAATGTAGGAGCAGACAAGTATGTAGCATGTGCACACTGCTGACATGAGATTCCTGGAACTCAGCATCAGCAGAGGCAGTGTTTTTCCTTGTGTTGACACATTTACAGCTGCTCAAGAATCAGTCAGTTTCAATCAACAGTGATTACCCCTCCTACACTGATTCTGAGGTATCTGCAAATTAAATCTTTCGACATCTTTAAAAACTCATTTACTTAATGTCGATGTTCCAGTTCAGCCTCCTTCTGCAATTATGTTGGGTCCCATAACTTAGTGTAAAAGTCTGCAGTGAAAGTGTGCATTTGTTTATGTTGTATAATCTTATGCTTGTGTAAGTTATTTTTAGATGTATTTTTGTTATTTGGCAGCTGAGGGGTTAAAAAAATGGTGGTGAGAGATGATGTTATTATGTTATTTGCCTGCCTGCAAAGAACCTTCATTGCATCTCTGTCAGTGAACTGGAGATAATCTTGTCATTGATTTGTAAAAATGCTTGAAAATGAAATGAGTGTCTCTCATCCCACTTAATCAAGGGAGCATATTGATCAGTTTTCTAATGAAGGATCATTGAGATAGGAGGAGAAGAACAGGCAGGCGTTTCATTTCATGTCAGGGCGTAATAGGATGGCTTTATCTGAAGATTTTCAGCAATCACTAAAAGCTGACCTTTAATATGTTCATAATGGAAATGTGCACTATTGTTGTTTCATTATCCTCTGTTTAATGCTTTAAATGGTTTTCCAACTATAACCAGCAGATTGTTCTTGGTATGTATAGTGAAACTGATATGCCATGTCTTCATCTGTAAATGTATGCCAGAACATAATATACAAAACCTTTTTCTTATTCTAAGAATCAGCATAAGTATGATAATAGGCATCAGTCTCATCACCATATTTTTAAAGTATTTTTTTTTTTTTGTTGGTCTTTTCTTGTTTATGCAGAAACATCTGTTATAATAAAATATTATTTTATCTTTACACTTTATTTTTTACACTCATATACCTTGTTTTACAGTCTTTCATCCATTTAAAGAAACAAATTTGTACCAATAATGTTCAATGTGTTTATACGTCCACTTATCAGGATGATTTATACTTTTTTGTGAATTTAATTATACTGTTGAATTATTTCCGAATTATTGTTGAGTTATTATTTCATTCTCCAGGGTGTCATAAAAATTCCACTTGAAATTCTTAAAGTGTATTTTTTTTATTTTATTTTAAAACCATAAGTTTTCTTTTCAATCCACTTGAAAACAAAATGTTCCGCAATAGCTGTTGTAAATACATTAAGTCCCACTAACACTTAAGGGCAGATTAGATTTCTGCAACCGCACACATCAAATGTCGCCTCGGTCTGGTCGCGAACCAGTTTTGCTGGTATGCTTCTGCACAGTCGGTCTGGAAGTTCTATTGACGCACAGCAGTTTCCTGCCAAAGCACAAGGGGGAGCCTATTCGAGAACTTGCGAGAAGTTCAGCAGATGGTCACAAGAACTTCAGCAGTGCCGGCAGGAATGTTTATCTTCCAAAGCAACAATGGCGCGTCTGCAAGATATTGTGGTCACGGAGATGGATCTAGAGTTGCTAGACATCAAAAAGGATATATTTTTGTATATAATTTTTATGAGGCGTCGTACAAGTGGTTGTACTTCCGAACCTCCTCGATTAACCTTTCGCTGTATTTTTCCATTGTTACTCAGTTTTTAAAAATGGCAATTCCCGGCACTGAATCAAGAAGGACGACCACACAGACAGCAGCTAAGGCATACCAAGGACCAATCACAGCTGCTTTTTGTCTGCGCACTTCCACTCGAGGTCTGCGCAGGTTTGCGACCGTCCAACGCATAATCAGGATTTTTTTGAGGTGCAGGACGATGGTTGCAGATCCTCTGCGGGGAGGGGTGTGGTTGTGCACAGAGACAGATTTGAAAGTTGCAGAGGCTATGCGTCAGAAGTATAAATTGGCCTTTAGAACCAGGGCAGGAATGCCCAAACCCAGTAATGGAGACTGGCAGTAAGGGATGTGATCAAGCTAAAGAATTAGTGGAATTGAGCCTGGGTGGCTCAAAGGACTCTTAAGGTGGTAAGCTTCTACTGTGAAGCTAAGCATGCTACTGCCCAGGCAGAGACAAAAACTCAGACATGTACAGAGTTTGGGGATACCATGGAGAAAGACTGTTGATTGGCCTAAATGTCATTCAAGCGAACCATCCAACACCTCCAGAGGGGTAAGCCTGATACACTGACTCTGTGTCAGCGGGAGTGTGAAACCTGTGACCTTCACAGTTAGACGGTCGAGGTAATACTTTGAGGATCTCCTCAACCTGGCCATCACACCTTCCCTCGTGGAAGAAGGGACTGGGGGTTCATAGACCAGTAAGCAGCCCAGAAAAAGTTCAGCTTGTTCTTTTCCACAAATTGTTAGTGCTGTGTGCAATAGAGGATTTTAGTTGGAGGGAAACAATAGGCTGCTGGCAACAGACTACACACCTGCTTTGAATCCCCTCTATCTGCCGGAGATTTAAGGAGCTTGGCAACTTCTAATCTTCATTTAACGGTCAACCATTTCTGGGTAGAGCTGCTGTGTACCACTTAAATACCTCTTGAGAGTTTTACCCCAATCTCTATGCCAATCAGGTTGAAGACCTTCCATGAGTTCCTTTACCAACCTAAACCTCTCAATATAGCCCAACTTTATAAAATATATCTTACTACAGGAAATGACTTAGACAAACAGCTCTTCCTTCTCCATCAGAACTCTACACACCATACAGTCCAACTCTCATCTTCCCCTCAACCTCTTTGTAAAAAAGCCCTGCTCCGGCACTAGGATACCATACCACCCCCCACCCCCAGCCTGTACCATCCAACAGTTAAGAATATCCAATATCTAACAGCTTTCCCACTACAGCACTTCTAGATTTGTTTCTCCTCTGGCCTTGGTTAACTGTCCTATAATCCTCAGAACCCTATAGACCATAAAGCCCGTCAAAGACAAACTGCTTACCTTATCTAAATTCTCCAAATAAATCTTTAAATGAAGAAACTGCCAGTGTGGTGCCAGTTTTAGACTTAAGAAATCCATAACTGGTCTTGTGTCTTCTTTATTCCACTAATTCTGTGAAATAATGCATTAGTAAACTATACATGACTGTGCCACTGCCATGCTTAAAAGTAAAGAATAAATACATTTGAAAACATGACCTTGAAATTAACAAACATTCATATTTTCATTGTGGCCAATAAAAATAGAAATGCTTAATTACAATTACACTGATATTCCAGCATTTTTTAATCAAATGAGAGGCTTCGATTTGTATGCTTCGTGTTTTTTCCTGAAAATCCTAAATAAATGTATTTCATGTGAGAGTGAAAATGTGGGTCAGAAGGCTGAAATTTGGAGACAGTTGTGTGCTCCATCTGGACAATGGTACCTCCCTAAGCTGCAACCAAATTTTAGAATTCGTGAAGCAATGAAAGTGAAAAGTGAGTGTATGAAAAATATTTATATTGCCTATTCAGGGCTATTCAGCTTTCCCCTTCCCTTTCTGCCCTTTTTTGTTTCCTTCCTTTCTTGTTTTTTTCTTTTTTTGTGTTTTATTTCTTGTGTCCTTCCTCCCTCTGTTTTTTTCTTTTTTTGTGTTTTATTTCTTGTGTCCTTCCTCCCTCCTTCCTATCCTTTCTGTCTTTTATCCATGGAACAAGCCTTTTAGATTTATTTTTTTTCTTTCTTTCTTTCCTACTCAGTGTTCATTAGTATTTTATTTTATTAAAACAAACAAAGCTGAATTTAGTAGAATAAGCCAGTTTTACTTTAGAGAAAACCCTGCTTTTGGGTCATAGGGAATAGTTTTGGTTCAGTTTAAAGCTATAGTGAGGACCAGCCAGTTATATTATCTGATTACCCCTACACATTAATTACATTCAGTAATATAAACTTGTGATTGCACCAAGCTAAAATCTTGGCAGCAGATTGACCCAAACAAAAAGTAAACATTGAGAAGTTTTGCTAACAAAAGAGTGTTATGTACTTCAATTGTTTTCATTTTCTTTCCAGGAGCCTCTTATACGTCCTTGTATCTATAGAGGTGGTGTTCTTATGCAAAGTTTAAATTCCTAATGCATTTCTCATAAAGGATGAAAGTGCCCAATCACACCTAATGGCAGCATGTTAAAACACAGTGTGCATAGCCTCCAGGGGTCCATATTCCTCCCAAAGAGCATCGACCACTGAGGTTGCATACAGTTGTGATCAAAAGACAGCAGTGAGGCCACAGGGAATGGGAGACCTGAGTTGGCTCTCATTATGGCTGCAAGACATCCATTTGAGAATTTTTAATATGTGTATACTATTAGGCAGTTTAAGTGCGTTTTGATAATTGTGCTTTGTACTTTTACAGCACTTCAGTCTATTCCCAGTTCAATTTCCTCTTTTATCGGACATTTGAAATATTGATCTCCAACAGATAAAAGCAAACAGCATAATCTCGCTTTTGTGAGCTGGAGATTGAGTGAACGCAGGGTGTGAGAGAAACCCACTGGGGATCGGTCACCCAGTCAACATCTCTCTGTTTTTATTGCCTTTATTCGTCAACACAATTTGCTTACAGCTTTGGGATGTTTATGTAAAGCCCCTGCAGTGAGATAGATTGTTCATATGACCATCTCTGCTGGTGACACCCCCCCCTCACCATTACCCCTCCAGTCGCTCTGATAGCCCACCCGTCTCCTCCCCTTCCATCAACCCCCCCAAATGACATTTTTGCAAAAGGCGGCACAGGGGCTCCCGAGGTGCTTCCGATGATTGCCGCTGCTTAAACTGCTGTCAGTGCTGTCAGGATAACAGTGATTTATCTCCATAGCACTTTATGGAAGTTAGTGTTTTCTGTTAACCTGAGCACAGAGATGCTGCATGGTGCTGGCTTGCAGTCACATTAACCTGAATCAATCACGCCTTGATTTTTCCATAAAAGAAAACCCCTCTGTAAATAACACTCAAGCTACTGAATACACTAGGCTCAGTAACAGTCTCGCAGAGCTCCGGTTCATTTGCAGATATCATTGTAGCCTGTTTTCGCAGTCTTCCTGCCAAAGCGGGGATTTGACGCTTTGACGTTTCTGCCTATTTATTTCTAATGGAGCACCACCTAATACCTGCTCTACCAGGGGAGGAACATGAAAAAAAGTTTCAAAAAACAATTTTGCAGCAGTGAAACAATGATGAATATTGATTGTATGAAACACTGTGTTCTTTGGTGTGAGTTTAATCGGTTCAGTTTTGGATGGCAGGTCCCCCTTGAGATAATAGGAAGAGTTGTTTTGATGTCTAAAGCATCGCTAATCTCCAAAAGCTTTAGGCTACTCATCCCACTGCATATTTGCAGGGCTGTCAGTTTGAATGGAGAAGGTCCTCTGAGCAAATGATTTTTTTTTTCTTCCTTTTTAGCTTTGCAGACGCTATTTCAGATTTACTGCAAACATTTGACCACCGGACTGGTGTATTGACTGCATTTGACAAGCGTAATCCTTTTCTTCTTTCCAGTCACTTCCATTCTGCGATCAATCAGAGCATCAATGCCGTGTAGACTGCTATGAAGTGCAGAGTGTTCGATCATGAGCCAGGCACCTCGTGGACCTCCACTATAATATAGTGATTGATTCATCTTCAAAGATATCTTAAGTGGTTGGCCCAGGCGCGGTGTATAATGCATTTTGTTGACTGCAGCCCTTTCCTTTTTACCCTCCTTGCAATCCTTTAAAACGGCAACAAAAGCACACGCATCAAAACTGAACCCAAGAAGACAAATGCACCACATCACCTCTGATGTGATTCATTGCCACTCACGCCACGAATATCTTTTCTGGGACAAAACTTTGAATTGAAAAATGCTAAAATGTCACCTAGTGTACAAACAACAGCCGCATCTTGAGTTCTTTTGAAATTTTTCAACAGGCTTTGAAAATTGGAAATTTGAACTTCAATCACAAATTGAAAGCTGTTTGGGATAATCTCGCAGTAACCCCATAGTTTAAGGGAAGGTTGTGGCAGCCCTATATTTTGACCAAACAGAATAAGGCCAAATAACAGCATTTAAAGCCTCTATGGGGGCCCAGCCAACCCCGTGGGTCTGCAATACCTTTCATGTCCACTTGAGTTAGTGTGTGTTCAGGTTTGTTCCATCAATTTCAGCTGGTGTGACCATCAACACTGCAGTCTGAAGATAAGTACAAAAGCCATGTTACCAGAAACCAAAGTGCTGCTATTGCTCTGTATATCTTGCACCTATTGATAGTCAGCAGAGTGAGTCGTAAAGTTAAGAGAAAGGATATGTTTCTGGGCAGGGTCAGCAACCTCGCTGTTATCTAATAAAAAATCCTGAATAAATGAAGCCAGTGTTGAACATAAGCTATACAGTGCACCCTTGTTCTGACTGATATGTTCATGTTTGTCTGGAAGGGAAGAGTGTGCTGAGGTGCTCTGAAGGGGTACAGAGGTGGAGGTGGTGCAGAAGTATTAAAGGAAGTGTAGTAATTACAGCAGAGGCAGTGTCAGTGACCTCTAGATTGCACTATCTTGTCTCCTTTGTGCCTTCCTTTGGAGCCAGCTTCATTGAGTGAAATTGTATCTTTTCACTTTGTCTCTCTTAAAAATGTGCATGGTATTGAGAGTCGGTGATGCGTGATGTTTTTTTTTCTTTTTCATGCCTTTTCTCCCTCATCCCCTCCCTCCTGCCTCCCTCCCCCAGCTGCCCCTTTTCCTCCATCCCCACCGCCTTACTGGGAGGTATTTCATGAACAGCTGGGTCCCAGGAGAGGAGAGGTTAGTGAAAGAGACGCACTGTGTATAATTCAATGATTATCAGGTGTGTGTGTGTGTGTGTTTGTGCACGCGTGCATTGATGTATGTGTCGTGTGTATGTGTGTGGGCCTCCCCCCTTTCTATTGGCAGGTGTCAGGTGACAGGCAGGCCATGGTAGGGGCTGTCAGCTGGCCCTCTATTGGAGCAGTCACACTGTTCGCGACATTACCATAAGCTGATGAGGAAGGCTTGGGATGTCACACAAGAGGCTCGGACTGTGTCAACGCCACAGCTCCTGCATCTCAACAGACATCTTTTCTTCCACTCTGCCATGTGCTCCCATTGACTTAAAATCAGCATTGTATGAAAACTGAGAAATTAGGAGATTAGGACTAAGTTAAATTTATCAGCCAAGTTTCTCTTAAAAATAAATCCACATTTAACCAAACTTGATTCAACAATTATTTTTATTTTATTTTTTTGTTAAAGTTATGATTAAACTGGAAAATATTTATCTTCACAAAAACCAACTGTTGCATTACCACATGTCAGAACGAGACCATTTTACACAACTGAGTACTGCAAACTTTTACAAGGGGAAATGTTAAACGCTACAGAGAACTAAAGGTTATTTTGCTACAAAAACACATGAAACGTTTTCATGAAGGACCAAATACTAATATGGCCAGGTTTCATTTCTAAGAAAATAACTATTATTTCATGTTGGGATCTGCCATCTGCATCTCCATAAAACTTAAGGCTGATTTATACTCAGAAACCAGGTCGTCTGCATGTGTGTCGCAGTGAATGCAAATGTGCCTCCACCCCTGCCGCAGACTCTGCGCTGCACCTCTCCAAAATTGTAGGTGACCGCAGACAGGAGGCCTCTGATTGGTCAAATCTACATCCTCTCTACACTATGCATATTTCCTGTTTGGTACCTTACCAGCTTGTTTTGTTTGTATGACTCGTGAAGTTGGACACGCTAGAAGAGCGAGGTGCGCGAGAACGCTGGGATCATTTTTTAACCTGGATCCCCGCTCTTTTTCGCCATCATGTCCCTCCGTTGATCCACAAACTTGCCCCCACTTCCTATTCGCCTCTGCTGTATCTAGACCCACAGCTAGTTTATAATAGTCCCTCTTGCGTTGTGGTGTGGAATAATACAGCAGACCACACTTCAAAATTGGGCATAAATCAAACATATCTGTGACAAGCTCACTGCGACAAACACTGCTGCTTGAGTATAACCAGTATAACCAATGCTGCGGGAGTATAACCAGCCCTTTAGTCTACCCAGAACCAGTGGGAAGATATTATTTCTGGACTAAGCAGTAAATATGAACCAAAGGAGGTTATGGAATACAACATGCACATTAAAATGTATTGACAAGTGAATTTAGGAAGCAGCACCAGATTAAGTTATGCAGAAGTTAGTAAATGTTTACAACAAATTCACTGATCCAGCAATTATTTGAATTTAGTTTTGCCTTTTTTTTTTATTTGTATTTGGGATTCCAATCAAAAAAGTTTCTTTAAATCTTTCAGCCATGCACTTCTCTAGCACACCAAAACACCAAAAAATAATTTTGAAACAACTGAAAAAGTGGGAATTATAGCAGCTGCTGCTCTTTCATCCTTGAGCAGTTCTAGCCTGCCATATAAAACCGTTGGCAGACAGTAGCTTTCTTGTGGCAGTATGAGGCTACAAATTTGGAGGCGCAACATACGTCCAGTGGACGGAACATTTTAGTTGATGGGTTAAAAGAAGCACAGGAAAGACAAAGTAAGACTAAAACCATAAAAACAACCTTTATGTTTTTGTGTTGTAGCACAGAAAGCCATTGTGCCTTGTTAAAAAGTAATCTCTCCTTTCAAGCTGTTTAAAAAGTGATTCCATTTGGATTGTTTGTTCATTCATTATAAACCTTTTTGTAAAATGCTCCCCAAGAAATCAGAAGGCTGCAAATTTCCTAAGTTATGGTCCATATTTTTTTTGCCATTTATATGACTGTATATGCAGAAATGTATATGTCTTAATAATGTTATTTCACTTATATTTTGAGAACAAAAGTCCTTCTTGATAAAAGTGCACCAAAGTGTTAAAGGTTTCTCATTTATCATTGTCTTTACTAAAACCAACACACCCCATCACACCCCCCCAAACACACACACACACACCCCTACACCACCCGGCCCTAAAAACCTCTTATTTGTGTCAAATCCAGCTCTTTATTGTTCCTCTCTCCATCTGATCTCAAGCCTCAGCAGGGTTGATGACATCAACTGACCAGTTTTTTCATAACTTAAAAATAAGATTTTGGTTTTATTTTTCTTTTTTTGTGTATACCGTATTTATTAACTCCTTTATTGGAAATTTTACTCATTTCAATTCAGTTTATTTTTTGTATAGCACCAAATCTCAAAACATTTCCTCTCAAAACATTTTAAGCACTCAATTTAGTCAAATCATACAGAGAGATTGGTTAAAATTTCTATCTAGGGAAAGTCAGCTGATTGCATCGAGTCGATGACTTTGCAGGATTCACTCCTCCTGAATGAATCATTCACTTAATCTTTTAACATTATGGAAATGCTGTTTGTTAAATGGGAAATTAGCCCTAGATTTGCTTCAAGAAAATTACTTTATCATTTTCAGTGTGTGTAAAAGACAATATGAATGTTGTGTTATAAACCAATTGTTACATAACAGAAGAAGTTATAAAAGTCATGTTTTTCATAGTTTTGTCTACTAAATATAACAAATATAAAGGATTGCAAACAACAGAGGAAGAGACTAGTCATGCAAAAATTTACCACTAAATGTATTAAGTGAATATAAAGCCAAAAAAATCTAAATTGAATCAAAATTTAAGTAATTTCTCAACTGCACTTTCTTTCAACATCATATAAAAGTGTTATTTGTACTTTCTTAGAGTACAAACCTAAAGTATAGACATGTGTGATATTCCAATTAAAGGTCCTTTCTAACTCTCCGACCCACAGCTTAACACGTGTTAGCCTCCCAAATCTGTTCCCTTAACCCCACATGGTAGATAATCTTGCATAAACACAGAGCCAGTCTGCACATTAAAAGATCCTGTAATGGGAAAATTGGTTCAGGGCTGATTCAAAGATGGTCTTGCATTTGCAATACCTTTAGCATGCTAATTGCTATTCTCCGACACAGTAGGGATCCTGTTTGAGAGGGAGGGGACTAGCCAACTCCATTCGATCTGTGTAGCTGCTTCCCTGGGCTGTCCTTTCAGTATGCTGGGCGATGCGGGGGTGGGTTCAGGCGACAGGGCATCCAGATAGCCAGTAAAAGCAAACTTCTTTATCTATTTCTTCCAATAATAATACAATGAAATCAGCAGCTGTTTTTCACTCTTTGGTGATTTATTAATTGAAGAGAAATTTAAAAAAATATATGAAAATAAATATCTGCAAAAAGTCACATTTTCATAAAGTGATTTATTAAAAGGAAATTTTTACATCCAGATGATATTATTCAGAAAATATTAATCAGATCCATTATAAAAGTAAAACTATGCACACAAAATAGATCTTATTTTATTTTTTTCAAGTTTTATTGGGGCTATGATCATTGGCAGTAGTGATCAATAACATTAGCTGTGACAAAATACATAAAAAGGGGAATCAATGCTAATAAAGTGAGCCCAGCCTCACTAGAAAGCAGCTGCCCCTTCCAGTCACCTTCGCTCTGTTGTCCTTCTTGTTCAGCTCTTTGTGAGACATGAGTGACTATCTGTGACACAGCCCTCAGGTTAGAGATCACATGTATTAACAATTATAAATCACCAGGTTCCTGTGGATATTAACTGCTGAAAAGAAAAAAGAATGATAAGCACTCTTTTTGAAATTTAAAGATGCTCAGATACAGCTAGGGACAGGGCAAGTTTTACCTCTATGGTGCAAAATGAAAAAAAAAAGAAATTATGTTATTTTACTTTAATGTTTTTATTAAAAGGAGATTTTAAGTGACTCTAAAGTGGTGCTTGATTTAAAAAAAAAGCTTAAAAATCTTACTCAATATTTTGTGGGAAGCTTTTAATAGCTCTTCTTTAGCTACACTTTAAAGTTTCAATCCCCTTTGCTTTAATATTTACCTGTTTTGCTTTGCTGGAAACCTGAAGCATGTGGTTCTGAAGGGAGATGAACCTTCAACCCAGCATTTTTTATTGCAGCTTCTACAAGCTTTTCTAGGATTCCCTTGTATTTTACTTCATCCATCCAAACAGTAACATGGTCCACCATCCTTGCATCCAAAGATCTCCATAGCATGATACTACAGTACCACCACAACCATGTGTCAAATTAAACTTGTGTTCAGGATGATGTACAGTTTTTTTTGTCTATTTGTTTGTTTTCTAATCCACATATCATATTGTATGCAGGCCATAAAATATTTATGGAGTGCATATACTAGATAATTAACCATGATACTGTGACTCCTTTCTGACGGATGTTCTCCCTTTTCCAGTGCTCATAGTGCTGATCAGATGAACTCCACTCTGCATACCTTTGCCAACCTTTCGCAGTGTAAGCATGTCTCCCCCTCTTGAGTCTCAAGCACCTGTTAAACTCTGAGAACACTTGACTTCTGGAATGTGTTTGCAAAGATAAAAAAAACAAATTTACATGGATAATTTTTGAGGTGCATTTTTTTTATTTATACTGCGGAAGAAAGAACTGTTTATTGTCACAGCAAAAAAAAAAAAAAAATCTTAAATCGATAATTCAAAGTAAACTATAAGGTTTAATGAGCCGATCTTTTAATGTACTAAGTGTATAATCTATTATTTTCTTTTTAGGGGTTATCTGTTAAGTTTTATGTAACCGTTAGCATTATGTTTGCAGTTCAGATCATTCGTGATCTGCACACACAGGTCAAGTTATGCAAGGTCTGTTTGATTTAATTGACATTCATGGAAGACGTGTTTGTGGAAATTGAATGAACCCGGTGAATTTTTTTTTTTCCTTTTTCATACTGAAACTTGTGACTTTGTTTAACCTGAGATCAGTTTCATGTCATAAGGCACAAACAGGCGTCTTCATGTGACCCTTCTTCAGCCTTTCCCTTCAGTTCACATAAGACTGACATTTCCAGACAGCATAATTAGAATTAAAAGGCACAATAAACTTTAAAAAATATATTTTTTTTTTAACATTCATATTTTACATATTTAACTAAATATCTGAACTACACCTTCAAACACATTGAGATAGACAGCACAGTATGGAAGCACAGTTTCAATAGAGAAACTTTTCTGTGTGCCTCCTTTGAACACACAGGCATGTCCATTTTGAATGTTTTAGTGTTCCTGGAGTGACATTCTGTGATTTGTAGCGTAGTGCCTCACAGTGGCCGAGTTTGGGACACATTTCCTCCCCTGCTCTCTCAGCCCCTCCGATCTAAATTGCATCTGCTGCAAGCTGGACACTGAATTTACATGAAGGTGCAACCACTTACAGCCTGCCGCCATCAACACTGTTTATCAGTTGATCTGCTATGATTGATGCACTGTTAATACAAATTTAACTTAGCATATTTTTCCTGCTAAGGGACCCATGAAATAGTTCAATTATAGAGCAATTTCATTAATTTAGAGACTTAATACAAAGAAACAGGACAGCATGTTTTTTTTTTATTTTGTTTTTTTCTTTTTTTCTAGAAAAACTTGGGAATGCACATTGAAAAAGGAACATAATTAGAAGATAAGAGAACTAATTGGATCCTGCTGGTTGGCTGCAAAGAGTGCAGCCTTTGCCATGTTTTACAAGTTCTACCGCATGGAGGTACACTTTTTTGTAACCTGTGTGTGTGCTCTCACACACTCTGATGCCTGTGTACTGGAAAGTAGTCCCCTTGTAGCTCTTTTGCCTTGTTGGAAAAAAAAAAACATCTTCACTTCAGAGCATTATGCCTTTTCTATTGTTTGTGCAACAAATTTATTTAAAAAAATGTATGTGTTCAATGTTTATTTATCTGCCCTACATTGTTAATACACTTAAAGCTAAAGTGTGTAATAATTACAGGGATATACAGTCAGAAATGTAATATATTATACATAACTATGTTATTTATCATCATCTACGAGCTCAGCCTCTTAACCTTAATATTTGCGTTGCCTTAGAATTCGTTATTTATAATTACATAGGAGCGGGTCTCGCAGCCATGGAGGCAGACATCTTTGCGCTACGGCAGCGCAGAGCCAACAAACTAGCGATTGCGAGATCGCCCATTACGCTCGAAAGTAACTACGGCAAGTTGAGAGAGATGAACTGAGACAGTACTGAACAATAGATGGCAGTATTGAAATGATCTATGTAAACAAACCTCATCACTTGAGAAGGTAGGTGATGCGGACGTCGTGGAAGACATTTTGTCCCGTAACGCTCGCCGTACTGTTGGGGGGGAGAAGCGGTGGGGGGGAGATGTTCATGTTGCTGCGGTCTGCAGTCTGGACGTTAGATGTCGCTGAAAATTACACACTGTAGCTTTAAAACTTTAAGGGTTGGATGAGAGGTCAAAGCATAACAACAGTAATGGATGATTTTTTTTTTTGCATCAAACAAAACATCAAACTTCAGCCCTTTGTGCCTGCTTCCCAGCTCTCTAGTAATATTTTTATGACGTTAGTATTTTTTTTCCTAAACTCATCTCAAGGGTCATGTAAAAGATTAGTAAGGTGGAAGTGACATCAAAAGGCCGACCACCCTCAGGTCCAGAGGTGATTTCATTGGCTTGCTGGATGGTCATGTTGTTTCAGCGAGTCTGCTTCATGATCTTTATGGGAGAACCTGCACTTTAAAAATGGGGGTTGCCATATCTCTTATGGCATGCTTTTTAATGCCTGAAAAGGGCCTGGAACTCCACTGCAGTTCAAGGGAACTGTAGCAGTAGGGGGATGTGACCCCACAATAGGTGGCTGATCACCCACTGGCTGTGCCCATCTGAGGGGAAGATAGGGGGCAGCCTGGGTGAAGCTCTATTAGTTCCAGGGCAGACACAGGTCCTGAGTGGCTGATGGTGGCACCACAGGAGCAGAGTCTACTCTCAATTACCTCTTAATGGAAGAGTTAAATGGTCAATGAGTTCAACCTCCGGAGCAAAGAGCTAATCTTAATTTGCACTGCCTTTTTTATCTTTTGTTTTAATTCTTTTTAGACAAACCCCTGAACTTAGAGCAGGACCAGAACAAAATCACATCATTCTACTTTTCCATCCCTTTCTTTAGGGGTCCAGCTGCTTGTTTCCAACACATCATCTGAGCACTAATTTGTTCTGAGTGAAAAACTCCTTTTTCTTGGTTGTAAGAATCTGTGCAGTGAAATAAGGCAACTGTGGATCAGCTGACCAAGGTGGTGGGACAATGTCCTTTTTCTAATTAATAAAGATTTACTTAGCTACACCCCGTCCCCATTCATCACACTAAAAGAGCCCACTCTGCTATTCTGTTGACAGCCACAGCGGCGGGACTTTCTACAAGTTTCTCATTAGGTATCAATAGTCAGAGTTAAAATAAACTTCTTTTTTGTTTTTGCAACTTTGGGAACAACAAAACATTTCTATGTACGGTATGAATGTAACAAGCTTAAGCATGGACAAGGCACAATGCGGTCTGCGTCAAGATGCTTTGGTCTTTAAAATTGACTTTTCTTATTTTTATCCCTCACAGCACATGTTTCTATAAAAAAGCTGATAGAATACAGCATATTTAACTCTTAATTCAAAAGTATCTCTTTGACACAATGATTCCTTGCTAGTACCGAGCTGATTCAATTTTTGCTTGCAGAATTCCTCATGGTACACTGCAAAGGATCTGGTTCTTTTAGATTTTAAGAGGTGATTTCTTATCCTGAGTTCAGCTTTACACTGAAGCCGAATCTTTCAAGAAATAATGTCAGAAGAGATGATCTCTGTGCTTGTGCTTCCTGAATGTGAGCCTTAGAATTACACTTCTCTATTGAGATCTTGGGATGGTATTGTGCCACTGCTAATACTAGCTGACCTGACTGATCTGTTTTTTTCCCCCATCTATTACATCCAAGTGTAATCTCAACTTAAGACAACATCATGCTTTGCATTGCCTGATTAATTCTCTCCAATGATTAGAAACACATTTAATTTGTATACTATTTTTTCAATATTTTGAAGGTTTTCTCAAATTCTGATGAGAACTGGATGGAAACAGCAAAGCTTAATTGGATACCTGTGAAATCAAGAAAATCTCAACTTTTTTTTTTACATCTCTACACTTTTCTTCAGCTTTTTTATTGACATTACACTGTCACAAATACAGAGCAACAAGATTAACTCTCTGCATTATAACCCATCCCTTCGGGGAGCAGTGGGCTGCAACGGTGGAGCGCCTGGGGAGCAGTGTGGGGTTAAGGGTCTTGCTCAGGGACCTAGAGTGTCAGTCCACGGGAGTGGTGCTTGAACTCAGAACCTCTGGATTCAAAGCTCAATGCCCTAACCATTAAGCCACACTTCCCTTCTCTGTCCTCTTATTTTTGTACTTCTATAAGTGTCATGCCCTGTCCACACTGTCACTTAAACCAGAAATGGTGTATCCATCTTTGATTCAGTAAGGCTTATCGCGGAGTTTCACAGAAACCTGATTCATTTACCTCAGCCTTTGAGTAATTAAAACAAAAACAGAGATTATCTGTTATCTCTGCTCATTTTCTTATAAAGCCCAGCTTTAGAAGCTGAAAGTGTGTAGAACTGGGCACCCACTTCCCTCTGATAATTACTGTCAGAGTTTAGCTCTCACAAACCAGCTCTTTCACTCAGGCCACTTCCCCCATAAAAGTGGACAGATTTGTGTCAGCTCTGTGGCCTCTCCGTGACACCAACAACTCGTGTCTTGCTGCTATCGGTTCACTCATGAGAAGCTGCTGCAGTATTTTCACATGACATTTGAGAACCAGTTGTAATGATAGATTGTTTTCTTTTCTTTTTTTTTTATTTTCAGCCCCTGTTTTGAACCCTCACATTAATGATTTATCCCTGTTTTGTTTTGAAGGAGAAGCACTTAGAAGTTAATGAAGTGTTAAGGATATTTTCATGCAACCAGAACTGTGTTCTTATGGAAAACATCTTGGTTTCATGGCTCTGCTTGTGTTTCTTTTAGGGTGAAACTCTTTGAACATCTCTGCCTGTCATTTCTGGGTTTTATGTCTATGCTGTTGTTTAGAACCTGATACAGCTTAGTTAAGCTTTTCTGTCCGTTTCTCCGTGTGAACACACAGATTGTTGTTTGTTTATGTGTCTTGTAAGTCGTGGCCAAGCTTTCCTGGCCTGGCTGCCTGCTGTGCTGCCTGTCATTCTTGCATCTATTGACATTCAAAGTGAACCGCTATGGTTCTTCATGTTTATCAATTAGACATCACCTCAAGTCAGCCTGTTTAGAATTTAATCAGCCTGTTATCCCAGGTTACATCACCTAAAACCATTGAAAAAGTGAAAAGAAAAATCATATTTTTATAACAGATTGATAAAAAATTTGGAAATTGTTATTGTGAGTTGCAGCAGATTATAAGTGAAATGTGTGACTCGTTTCAACAGGTGTCATCCATCCCCACAGGTTCTGTCGGACAAAAAAGCAAAAACAACCAGTGGTGGCACTAAATAACCCAAAAGGCTTGCATTTTTCCAATCACAACAGAGGTGTCATTTACGCCCCCGTCACCAGGCGTGACCTGGACCCAGACTGAGCTCTGAGGAGACACGCTATTGATCCACGCAGCCAAGAAAGCCAGCTGCCATTAAAGCCATGACAGTGGAACTGTACAACATCGATCGGCAGGGCTGGGGCCACACCATATTATTTATAGAGGAGAGCTCCATCCTCTTACTCTCTTATGTCTGATAATTGATGGCAAGTGGGGCCTTGCTTCCTACCCTGACCCTGACAAACTGAAAGTCAGATGGATTACATCTAACACAATTATGATTGATATTATCAGATTACGCCAAGCACGACAAGGCATGCAGACTGAGTAGAACTGAGGCATTCACTCTGCTTTAACTCCTCCGGTGGGAAAACAGAGACTCTGTGGTGAAGGTGTGTTTTGTTGAAAGAGGCAGCAGAGTCAGTACTTGTATGTGAAAAATCAAAAGATCTCAGAAGCCAGATTTATCTAGCAATAATGTCTCAGGTGCATCCCTAATGCAATGAATGGGACCTTTTATAACAGATTTAAAGACTCAAGGAGATTCTTTGATTAGGATTTTTTTCACATCAACAATGAAAAATAAAGTAAAAAAAAAAAAAAAAGATATTTTGGGGAAACACTAATGATTAATGTAATAAATTATTTTTGCCATTTTGTTGATTAACCAAAGGTTTACTGCTGCAGCTAGGAATTTTATTTATAGAAAAAAATCTAACAATCTCAACATTAATTAAATTGGTCAAATGTCAAAAGTTTAAATCAGAATCAGAAATAGTTTAATATATATATATACACACAACCAACCACACAAGATAATAAAGATATAAATATATACACATATAACTCTTCTTTATATATATGCATATGTACAACTAAATCCAAGTAAAGTGATAGTGATGTGCAAAAATAGTGCATAAATGTCAATTACAGGGGGGGGG